>NW_023606114.1:0-40001 GCF_013339745.2 Dermacentor silvarum
TCTCCGAATGTCAAGGGCCAAGGTCGAACCCGGCATACCACGCAGACGTACACGCACACTTCTGGGTCAGTAATCGGCGTGTCGCGTCTCGAATCGAGATGGCACCGCGTGAGGCCACGACCCTTTTGACGCCCGTAATTCGGCGTGTCGCTAATCGAAATTATACGCCGCATAGTGAGTGCACCACGTTTTTGGCGACCGTTAATTGGCGTCCAAAACCACTCGAACTCTCGAAAATATGCCGCTCCGTGACACTCTGGCAGAAAGGTTAGCAGCACGCCTTTTTTCCGTTGTTATAGGCTGGTTATTTGCTTGTAGAGATGTGGCAGATTCGCACTTCGTAACCTTTGAAAATCCTTGAAATGACCCGCTCACCCCTTATGCCTAAGGAAGTGAAGCCCGCTTCCTTGTTGTCCTTGCTCTGGCAGGAAGGTTAGCGGCTCCTCTTTTTTCCGTCGTTATAGGCTGGTAGGGATAGCCACTGTCGAGGAAGTCTTCAGTTCAAGTTTTCGTGCGACAGCAGTGGAGCATATAAGCAGAATGCGAAAAATATAGGCGAAGCTGGGAACTTAAAAGGAAGGCTACAACAGCGCCGCAATGATGTAACGAAGTGGCACACTGTGTCAAACGCACTGCCAGAGCATCACGAAAAAAAAAAAAAACAGGACACGGTATTGATTGGAAATCGACTTTCGTCATCGAAAAGGAGAATAAATTATCATCTCGCTTGTTCCTTGAATCATTTTGCATATAATCTACGGCACACACGACTGACCGGACACGGGGATTCCCCCTGAGCTGCACGCAAACGCATTACGCCATTCGCCATATATATAATAAAGACCGTCATGGTACCTCGTTCAGTGTGAACAAGGCACCCGTATTGGGTGCAAAAACGCCAAAAAACATTTCGATTGGTGAGTGCTCGTTTTATTCAACCATCTCGCAATTTTTATGCGTTACACACGGCATTTAGCAGCTTTTTTCCCGGCAAGCTATGCGAGGAACGTATTTCTTCGAAGTATAAAGCTAGTGAAGAGCGATAAATGTTTATTCTGTGCAGGTTCATTACGGAGTTTGTAGAAAGTTACTCATTCAAGCATTGCAGGGTGACATACTGCCACAGATTTAAATGTTTTCCAGACTCATAAAACAACTGCACGTTATAAGAACTTGAAATTTTGTCAGAATATGTAGAATTTTGAGTGAGATGCATTGCTAAACATTCACGTTCTTGCTTTGAATGGAATTGCTGCAGATAATTACTAAACCCTTATTTTTCCATGTGCTTCTTGTGCATCATATGAGATTCGTAATTTGTTTCTCCGGTGTCCTCGGTGAGCTAAACAAGGCATCTTGTTTACATCTGTGGAAAGCTAGGGGCATGGTATGGGTAATGTCTAGGGGATGTTTCAAATGAGTAGGTTAAACGCGCCTTTTCCAGTAAATTACGTATGCAAGTGGTCCATAGCGTTATTAGTGTGTTTTACGAGCGGTGTTAAACTTATACTGCTGCACTGGCATAATTACAACTGAGTTCTAATTTTGCGAACATAAGGGGAACAACACGCCAAGTTTATGTACGATGGTAAATGCGTGTTGATCAAACACAGTTTTGAAACATCGCAAGCAAGAATTTGAAAATATCACACTACTGTTATTGGAGCGATAGCTCCAGGTACAAACCCAGAAAACGCCTGGTTCCGTAAATCTGACGGTCAAGCTCAGTCAAGGTCAAACTGGGACTACCACCACTACCGGCAACTGCTGCATAGGCCGCATGGGCGCCCATATCATGAAAGCGATCTGCGATGTGGACAAAGTGCGCCGAGTGCTGGTAGCTTCGTATGCGCTGGGCTCTCGACGCTTAGTTCGCGTTGAAGCGAGTCGCAGCATGAAGGTCAATTCGCTCGCTGCTGCTACCGCGCCGAGCAACGTATGTGTGTTGTCTTGCGGTGCACTTGCACATGCGGTAGCTGCTCACGGCACTGAGCAGCGTCTGTGTCCTTATTTCTCAAAGCAAGCAAAACTGTGCTATCGTTCGACAAACTTGGTTTAACCGCGTTGAACCACGGCAAATCTTTAGCCACGTTTACCAATGTCCCAAGAGAACTCTGCGTTTCATAAATTTTATACTTTGAAGGAATAAGCAGCATTTTAAATGCAATGTGTCGCGAAGTTGTAACGTTAGTGGCTTATTAAGAAGCGTTACGAATAATTCTCCCACAACTCTCTTGTTTTTTCTTGCGTGATATATTAGGCTCGCCTGGTGTTCTCACTGAACTAAACAAGGCAGCTTCTTCATGTTTGGTAACTGTAAGGACCAGGGAATGGGTGATGTATAGGTAAATCCTAAAATAGATAGGTAATGAAGAAATTCCCTATGAAAGTGCTCTAAAGCGTTATGAGCGTGTCTAACGAGCGGGGCAGAATTGAGACCGCTACCCTGGCACACAATGGTAGAGAGAGAGAAAAACATTTATTTAGACTATCGAGTTGATCTTGAGGACGAGTGGGTGGTGTCCTCATTCCATGACTCTACTGGCCATGACTGATCGACGTACTTGCTGGACGAGAGCTTCTTGTCCCGCCAGGGTATCGCCGGTCAGCTGTACCTCCCATCGCTCAAATGACGTGTTAGGCGTCTTTAAATGTTCAGGTTTGCCCCCGCACCCCCACGAGATGTGAAAGAGCGTAGGGCGTGTGTCGCCGCACCAGAGGCAGATGCCGCGATATGTTTGTGGGTATATTTTGCTGTATCTGTGTAGGTTTGGGAATGTGTTTGTTTGGATAAGTCTGCTTGAGGACTATTGCCTCTTCAGTGCTGAGTTTTTTGTGAGGGGGGGGGGGGATAAATCCTGCGGTTGAGTCGCTGGATCTCGAGTCGGTCGCAGTAATTTGATGGCAGGGGCACAAAGGTGGGGATTAATCAGACGATTGGTTTTGCCCCGCTCGGTTAATTAGCGCTCGAGCTAAGGCGTTCGCCCTTTCGTTCCCCTCCAGTCCCGCGTGACCCGGCGTCTACGTGATTTGATGGGATTCTTGCAGCCTAGGGCCTAGAATCTTAGCCGCCAGCACCGGTGTTCGTCCGTTGGTAAAGTTGCGGCAGGCCTGTTGCGAGTCGGTAACGACATGAACTTCCCTGCCCACCCTGTCATGTTGCTTTATTACTAGCGCCGCGGCTATGGTGTCAGCCGCAGCTGGGGTCTCTGCCCTGGCGGAGGCCGCGAGGGTTAAGGAGTTGTCTCTCCCGTTCACGGCAGCTACCACGAAGAGGCCCCCTGCAGGGTACGCCGCCACGTCCACGTACGTTACGTTCGGGTCATCCTTGAATTGTCGGCGCTGTCTGTCGACCCGCGCCTTGCGTCGTCCTTCGTGGAGTTCATGACTCATGTGCTTTGGTATGGGGTTCGCCGTGATCTTGCTTCTGACTTCGGGCGGGAGTGATCGTTGCCCATCAAGGGCACGAAGCTCCGTTGCCGTGCCGGTCCGGTGGAGGATGGCTCTGCCCGCCGCCGTGTTCTGTAGTCTGGCTTTTTGCGAAGCCATAACCGCGTCCGACAGCTCAGCGAAGGTGTTGTGGATCCCGAGAGCCGCTAACTTCTCGTTTGAGGTGGTTACAGGGAGACCCAGGGCCGTTTTGTACGCGCCTCTGATGATGGCATCGACTTGTTCTTGGTCGCGTTTGTTTAGCGAGTCGTAGTGATACGGCATGCTAAACGTTACTCTGCTGATCACCAGAGCCTGGATGAGGTGGAGCGTGTCCTCTTCTCGCATGCCCTTGCGGCTTCTTGTTATTCGTTTGATAATCCGCGAGATCTGGTTGGTTGTGGACCTTAGGGTTTGGATGGTGTGGGTGGCTTTCAAGTTGCTCTGGATCCAAAAACCCAGTATCCTAGTCTTTTTGCTTTCCGTGATCTTGTGGTCCTCTAGATAGAGTTCGATAGGGCCGGGTGACTTGTAGATTCCTCCTCCATGCACCCGGATCACCTCGGACTTCTCGGGCGCGCAACGCATCCCGCTCGCTGCCGCAAATCTCTCCACGGCCGTCGCGGCCTCCTGAAAGGTCGCCTCCTTTTGCGCGAGGGAGCCCTTGGTGGCCCAGAGCGTGATGTCGTCTGCGTATAAGGCATAACCTAGGTCTGGGATCTTCCGCAGCTCTTTGGTCAGTGCTAGCATCGCGATGTTGAAGAGAATCGGGGAGACTATCGCCCCTTGCGGCGTTCCTTTGTTCGGCACGTCGATCGTATCCGATCGAGTCTTGCCTATTCCGATGGTTGCCGTCCGGCCCGTCAGGAACGAGCTGACGTAATTAAAGATGCGCTCTCCGCAGCTGATGTCGTTCAGTCCCTTGAGAATGGCCTCGTGAGAGATGTTATCGAAGGCCCCTTTCAGGTCGAGTGCGAGCAGGAGGTGTTCTCCTCCCTTCGGGATGCCCTTGAGAACTTCTTCCCTCAGGATTAGGAAAGAATCTTGCGCAGATAGTCCCGGCCTGAAGCCAAGCATGGTGTGCGGGAAGAGATCACCGTCCTCTAGGACGGGCTCCGATGACCCTCTTGTACAGCTTGCCGAGGCACGAAGTCAGCGAGATGGGACGTAGGGCGTCGATCGCGGGCTTCTTGCCTGGTTTGGGAATGGTCACGACTTCCGCGTGTTTCCACTCGTTCGATACGTGGCCCTTGCTCCAGAGTTCCTCGTTTAGGTATTCTGTCAAGTCCAGGATGTGCTTCGGGCTCAGGTTTCTAATCATGGCATTGGTGATTTTGTCGGCCCCGGGAGCAGTGTTGCGCTGTGAGGCTCGCGCCGCGGCATACACCTCTTCCTCCGTGATCGGAGCGTCCAGTTCTGGTCTTGGTTCCCCTTCGTATTTTAGGAGGCAGGGTCGTATGGGGTCGCTACCCAGGTATCTGCTTTTTAGGGTGTCAATCAGATCCTGGTCATTCCCGGGGAATTTGTGAGCGATTTCTTGAAGCGTCCGACTGGTTGTCGATTTGGCCTTGTCGGGCTCGATCAGGCGACGCAGGATGGCCCACGTCTTCGCCGTGCTCAGGGTACCCTTGAGCGAGGTGCAAAATTGGACCCAATTTTTCTGCGTCAGCTCGATCGCGGAATCCCTGGCTTCTTCTGTTATATGCGCGATTCGTAGACGGAGTTTCCGGTATAACCGCTGTCGCTACCACCGTTTGAGGAGGCCCTTACGGGCTTCCCACAGGTGTAAAAGCCGGCGGTCGACTTCGGGTGTCTCGACCGTGCGCTGGATGGTTTTGGTGGTTTGGATGTGGGCGTCTCTGAGGTGCTGCATCCATTCCGCTATGTCCATTATACCGCTTTCGGGTGGGGAGTACTGCCTGTACGCCTCCCAGTCCGTGAGCCTAATTTCTCCAATTGTTTTCTTGAGTTTCGGGGTGGACACCAAGATGCTGAGGATGTAGTGATCGCTGCCCAGTGTTTCGCCCAGGTGCGTCCATGAGTACTCCCTTACGTTTTTGACAAATGACAGGTCTGGAAACGTGTCCCGACTAACACTGTTGCCTACTCGGGTTGGTTGGAGGAGGTTGGTTATCAATTCGAGGCCCGTTTGGTCAACCGCATCGATGAGCGACCTCCCCTTCTGCGTGTCTTGTTGGTAGCCCCAAGCCGTGTGTCTAGCGTTCATATCTCCCACCACTACCAGCTGGTTGCAGCCAGCGCCTCTCGCGCTGTCGTGAATGATGTTGCGGAAGTCGTCCTTTTGAGCCCTCGGCGGACTTTACAAATTTATTTATTTATTTATTTATTTATTTATTTATTTATTTATTATTTATTTATTTATTTATTTCAGTACTCTCAGGGCCAGAGGCATTACAGAGAGGAGGGGCATACAAAATCGGCGGCAGTTTCCTTAAATTTGTTGACGTCGGTGATGGCAGCGATGAAGGCAGGGAGATGGTTCCAGTCATTTCCAGTTCGAGGAATAAATGAATTTATGCAAAGCCTAGTTCGGCATTGCGGTATTCCTACCTTGAAGTTGTGGTCAATGCGTGAAGATATATAAGATGGAGGGAGGAGTAGCTTATCTTTGAGAATAGGGTTGGTATAATAAATTCTGTGGAAAAGACATAAGCGAAAATATTTACGGCGCAGAGAAAGAATGGGAAGACCAAGTGCAGATTTCATTGCAGATACGCTTGCTGTTCGGGAATAATTTGAAACAATAAAGCGGGCGGCGCGATTTTGAACAGACTCTAAAGTGTTAATTAAAGTTATCTGATGAGGATCCCAAATGGAGCAAGCATATTCTTGTTTAGGTCTTATTAATGTCCTATACAGATGAAGCTTAACGGTGCTATTAGAAGCTGTGAAATGGCGCCGTAAGAATCCGAGCGTGCGGTTAGCCTGGTTGCATATGTAGTTCACGTGCATTTTCCAGGACAGATTGTGTGTTAAGTGAATACCAAGATATTTGTACGATGAGATAGGTGATAGGAGAGAGTTATTGAGAAGATAGCGAGGGGTGTATTCAGGAGGACGGCTGGAAATACGCAGATGTTTGCACTTAGTGGTGTTGAGCGTCATGAGCCATTCGCTGCACCATGAAGAAATTGCGTCCAAGTCTGATTGCAAACATGCTTCATCAGAGGGATTAGTAATTGAACGATAAAGCACACAGTCATCTGCGAAAAGATTTATATGGGAGATACCGTTGTTAGGAAGATCATTAATATAAATTAAAAACAGGAGAGGACCTAACACAGAACCTTGAGGCACATTCAAAATGAAAGTGCTACGTCTACCCCTCAGCTGCCACCAGAGCATTCATGAAAGGCTCGGTATGCAAGGAAGCCGCTCGCGTTCTCTCTGCTGCATCTTGGACAGGCAAAAAGCACTTAATCTGGTTCCCCGGTCACATGGGCAGCGATGCTCATGAAGCCGTTCCCAACGCCAACGAACTTGCACGAGGTCTCACTCGCCGCGCCGGAAGTGGGCAATCGGAGGCCGGGGGAGGGCAGTGGCAAAGGGACACTCTTCTCACTTTTAATGAGGTCTGCAAGCACTATCAACTGGGGCGTCGGAAGTTTCCGCTTCCCAACCCACACCTAAACAGACCACAGGCAATCACCCTGCGAATGCTGCAGACGGGGACTTATCCGTCTCCATTTATTTATTCAAAATTTATAGAAGGCATCGATCCGGGCTCTCCGCGCTGCGGACATCCCAGCTGCACTCTTAAACACATGCTCTGGCAGGGCCTAGATTTGCGCGGGGGCTCAGGGTCTCCCTCTTCGCAGGAAGACTGGCTCCGGCTCGTCACCAGCTCCGCCAAGGAAGAGCAGCTCAGGGCTGTCCAGAGAGCCCGCCTCTCGGCTCCATCGTGGGTGCGGCCCGCAGACGATGTCCCCTAAGGGGGACACTCATCGTCTTCTCAGGACCAAAATAAAAGTTCTTTGTCTGTCTGTCTGCGGGAGGACTTCTACTAGCACGTGATTAATATCATGATGTTGATAATGTTGTCCCACGGCCGTCACCGTTTTGTGAACTAAAACCGCAACCTTTGGTGATCCCACGTGTTTAATTACGTAGTAACCCCGTAGCTTGATGGGATGGTTCCCGACCTCTTGAAGGCAGATGACGTCGGGGGGGTATGGGTGATTTTGGATGAAGAGCTGGAGCGAACTTGCCTTCTTGTTGAAAGAGCGACAATTCCACTGCCAGATCTCGAGGTGTTCGTGGGCGCTGCGTGTGGTCTTAGCCATTGCTGACGTTCATGCCGCTGCCGTCGCAGTTGTCGGCGTCGCTGACGTCACCCGTATTGTTTATGCGCCTGTACGCCTTGATGCGTGTGTTGTTGTTTTCGTCGTCAACCCGCTTGCGCGAGCCAAACTCAACCTTGCGTATTCTTCTTTCAAGGTCTTCACTGCTTAGTGTGTTCTCCTTGACCTTATTGTTTAATTCGCCCATCTGGTAAAGCATCTTTTGCATCGTAGCATAAATGCTTTCGAGGGTGACTACACTTGACTGGCCTGCTGCTGCCGAGACAGCACCGGGGAGCGAGGAGGACGTGGTGGTTCTTTAGTGCGGAGAACTGTAGATGGCGGGCTGGTAGCCTATCGTTCCGCTTTGCGGCCCTGCCTGTGTGTTGTGTTTGTTTTGCTTAGCATCGCTTCTAAGCGTTGCATGCGTTGATTTAGGTCATTAACCTGAGCTTTGAGTTTTTTTTTTATTTTCTTCCCTGATGTGCGTACATTCTGGGAGCATTTACTATTGTCACTGGAATTATGAGCGGAGGAGGTACTAGACTGAGCGAAGGTATGAAGTAACAGCGCGTAATGAACAAGGACGAGAAAGGGACGAAGACCACAGGACAAGCGCTGGTTCCTTTCTCGTCCTTGTTCATTACGCGCTGTTACTTCATACCTTCGCTCAACTATGAACCAACTAGCCCTCATCAAGTTGTTACTAGTACTAGACTGATTCCGGCTCACCTTGTTGTTGGCTTGTTCCTTCTTGCCCGAATGGTTTTTCTGCTTAGACATGCATGACGAGGTAGAAGGCGGCCGCTGCCCTTGCTTCTCTCCTGGCTTTGGCCACTCCGAGCGGAATCGCGACCTGGACCTGGACTGGGACTGTGATCGGGACCTGGACCGGGACCTTGACCTAGACTGGGCCCGGGACCTCGAACGGCTCGCCGAGGACTCCGAGCTGAACCACTGCAGGCGGCTTCGCCTTGGCCGTCCTCCATCAGTGTCGTCGTCTTCCGTCCGCCTTCCGGGCGGAGGATGCTTTTTGGTGGTAGTGCTGTTGTTTTTGAGCCTTTGCTTGCACTCGTGAGACTCCGTGGCGTGGGCTTCGCCGCAGACGGCGCACTTGAGCGAGCACTCGTGGTCGTCCGTGGGGTTGTGCGTCCCGCAAGCGAGACATATCTTGATGTTCGGGGTAGGACAAACGTCCGATCGGTGTCCCATGCGCTGGCACACGTAGCAGATTTGTTTTGTGGGTTTGTAGGGGTGGCACTCGGTCTCCCCTCCATAGTAGTAGACGTATCGTGGAACTACGTGAGAGCTGAACGTGATCACGGCCGTCTTGGTCTTTCCTAGCATGCGGGCTTGCAAGATTTCCACGCCTTGGGTCCTCACCCTTAGATGGATCATAAGCTCCACGGGCGGGGTATCCGGGTCGATTCCATGAATGACGCCCCGGGCCACTCCGTCCGGTGCCGCAACGTAAGAGTTGATTTCGTAAAGGTTGCCGCCCAACACAATCCACGTGATCTTGCGCGCAATATCCGCGACCTCCTGATCTGGGGTACTAACAATGATTATGTTGGAACCGGGTCTCAAGCGCACGAGGAAATGCGAATCGTCAACTTTTCCTTCGCAGGCGGCCGAGACGGCTTTCGAGATTTGGTGATTCGTGAAGCTTTTCACCTGAAGGCCTTTCTTGGGTCGGATGATGATTTTGAAGTCGCTACGTGGCAAGGGGGGGGGGGGTCGTCGCCTTTTCTTAAAAGAAGGCTTCTTTGATGCCCCAGCGCTTTCAGCTGCGTAGGATGTTGAAGATAACGCGGTGGTTGAGGAGGGTGATACCGGAGAGATCACTCTGCCTGCCACGCGTACTTGCTCGCCTCTGGCGAGCTTCTTCTTCGTTCTTCGCTTCAGGTGTAAAGACCAATTGGAATAAGGACATTCCCATGGCGTCCCTTGCGAAAGGCCCTCGTCCATAATGGCAGAGTCGTCATGGCGATCTTCCGAGATGTCTTGGAAGTCCATGGCTGTGGTTTCTTGCGACGAAGGCCCGGCGGTAGCTTGGACAATAGCACCGGGGGCGGGTGGGGCTGTAATAACAGCACCCTCCACTCCCTCCGGTAGAAGTAGAAGCGACCGGCTGGGATCCAGCGATGTGCGTCGAGAAACCGTAGCAAGCGAGCGTGGGGCGGCAAAGGCGGCGGAACGCCTCGCCTACCTCCGCGCTGCCACGTACGGCGGCGTCAGGCTTAACACGGCAGCGCCACCCCGGAGAACTTCAATGTCCAAAAGCGCCAAATAATATGCACTCACGGTCTCCAAACTTCTCATGGGGGTTCCGGATGACTTCACGAAGGCCTTCCGACAAACACTTCGGTCCTCCGATGTGAATTTCTTACAAGAATAAGCCCATGCTCATGCGAAGCACGTCTGGTATGGTATGGTATGGTATAAGGCATACCATACCATACCATACCAGACGTGCTTCGCACCCTCGCTATCTTCTCAATAACTCTCTCCTATCACCTATCTCATCGTACAAATATCTTGGTATTCACTTAACACACAATCTGTCCTGGAAAATGCACGTGAACTACATATGCAACCAGGCTAACCGCACGCTCGGATTCTTACGGCGCCATTTCACAGCTTCTAATAGCACCGTTAAGCTTCATCTGTATAGGACATTAATAAGACCTAAACAAGAATATGCTTGCTCCATTTGGGATCCTCATCAGATAACTTTAATTAACACTTTAGAGTCTGTTCAAAATCGCGCCGCCCGCTTTATTGTTTCAAATTATTCCCGAACAGCAAGCGTATCTGCAATGAAATCTGCACTTGGTCTTCCCATTCTTTCTCTGCGCCGTAAATATTTTCGCTTATGTCTTTTCCACAGAATTTATTATACCAACCCTATTCTCAAAGATAAGCTGCTCCTCCCTCCATCTTATATATCTTCACGCATTGACCACAACTTCAAGGTAGGAATACCGAAATGCCGAACTAGGCTTTGCATAAATTCATTTATTCCTCGAACTGGAAATGACTGGAACCATCTCCCTGCCTTCATCGCTGCCATCACCGACGTCAACAAATTTAAGGAAACTGCCGCCGATTTTGTATGCCCCTCCTCTCTGTAATGCCTCCGGCCCTGAGAGTACTGAAATAAATAAATAAATAAATAAATAAATAAATAAATAAATAAATAAATAAATAAATAAATAAATAAATAAATAAATAAATAAATTTGTAAAGTCCGCCGAGGGCTCAAAAGGACGACTTCCGCAACATCATTCACGACAGCGCGAGAGGCGCTGGCTGCAACCAGCTGGTAGTGGTGGGAGATATGAACGCTAGACACACGGCTTGGGGCTACCAACAAGACACGCAGAAGGGGAGGTCGCTCATCGATGCGGTTGACCAAACGGGCCTCGAATTGATAACCAACCTCCTCCAACCAACCCGAGTAGGCAACAGTGTTAGTCGGGACACGTTTCCAGACCTGTCATTTGTCAAAAACGTAAGGGAGTACTCATGGACGCACCTGGGCGAAACACTGGGCAGCGATCACTACATCCTCAGCATCTTGGTGTCCACCCCGAAACTCAAGAAAACAATTGGAGAAATTAGGCTCACGGACTGGGAGGCGTACAGGCAGTACTCCCCACCCGAAAGCGGTATAATGGACATAGCGGAATGGATGCAGCACCTCAGAGACGCCCACATCCAAACCACCAAAACCATCCAGCGCACGGTCGAGACACCCGAAGTCGACCGCCGGCTTTTACACCTGTGGGAAGCCCGTAAGGGCCTCCTCAAACGGTGGTAGCGACAGCGGTTATACCGGAAACTCCGTCTACGAAGCGCGCATATAACAGAAGAAGCCAGGGATTCCGCGATCGAGCTGACGCAGAAAAATTGGGTCCAATTTTGCACCTCGCTCAAGGGTACCCTGAGCACGGCGAAGACGTGGGCCATCCTGCGTCGCCTGATCGAGCCCGACAAGGCCAAATCGACAACCAGTCGGACGCTTCAAGAAATCGCTCACAAATTCCCCGGGAATGACCAGGATCTGATTGACACCCTAAAAAGCAGATACCTGGGTAGCGACCCCATACGACCCTGCCTCCTAAAATACGAAGGGGAACCAAGACCAGAACTGGACGCTCCGATCACGGAGGAAGAGGTGTATGCCGCGGCGCGAGCCTCACAGCGCAACACTGCTCCCGGGGCCGACAAAATCACCAATGCCATGATTAGAAACCTGAGCCCGAAGCACATCCTGGACTTGACAGAATACCTAAACGAGGAACTCTGGAGCAAGGGCCACGTATCGAACGAGTGGAAACACGCGGAAGTCGTGACCATTCCCAAACCAGGCAAGAAGCCCGCGATCGACGCCCTACGTCCCATCTCGCTGACTTCGTGCCTCGGCAAGCTGTACAAGAGGGTCATCGGAGCCCGTCCTAGAGGACGGTGATCTCTTCCCGCACACCATGCTTGGCTTCAGGCCGGGACTATCTGCGCAAGATTCTTTCCTAATCCTGAGGGAAGAAGTTCTCAAGGGCATCCCGAAGGGAGGAGAACACCTCCTGCTCGCACTCGACCTGAAAGGGGCCTTCGATAACATCTCTCACGAGGCCATTCTCAAGGGACTGAACGACATCAGCTGCGGAGAGCGCATCTTTAATTACGTCAGCTCGTTCCTGACGGGCCGGACGGCAACCATCGGAATAGGCAAGACTCGATCGGATACGATCGACGTGCCGAACAAAGGAACGCCGCAAGGGGCGATAGTCTCCCCGATTCTCTTCAACATCGCGATGCTAGCACTGACCAAAGAGCTGCGGAAGATCCCAGACCTAGGTTATGCCTTATACGCAGACGACATCACGCTCTGGGCCACCAAGGGCTCCCTCGCGCAAAAGGAGGCGACCTTTCAGGAGGCCGCGACGGCCGTGGAGAGATTTGCGGCAGCGAGCGGGATGCGTTGCGCGCCCGAGAAGTCCGAGGTGATCCGGGTGCATGGAGGAGGAATCTACAAGTCACCCGGCCCTATCGAACTCTATCTAGAGGACCACAAGATCACGGAAAGCAAAAAGACTAGGATACTGGGTTTTTGGATCCAGAGCAACTTGAAAGCCACCCACACCATCCAAACCCTAAGGTCCACAACCAACCAGATCTCGCGGATTATCAAACGAATAACAAGAAGCCGCAAGGGCATGCGAGAAGAGGACACGCTCCACCTCATCCAGGCTCTGGTGATCAGCAGAGTAACGTTTAGCATGCCGTATCACTACGACTCGCTAAACAAACGCGACCAAGAACAAGTCGATGCCATCATCAGAGGCGCGTACAAAACGGCCCTGGGTCTCCCTGTAACCACCTCAAACGAGAAGTTAGCGGCTCTCGGGATCCACAACACCTTCGCTGAGCTGTCGGACGCGGTTATGGCTTCGCAAAAAGCCAGACTACAGAACACGGCGGCGGGCAGAGCCATCCTCCACCGGACCGGCACGGCAACGGAGCTTCGTGCCCTTGATGGGCAACGATCACTCCCGCCCGAAGTCAGAAGCAAGATCACGGCGAACCCCATACCAAAGCACATGAGTCATGAACTCCACGAAGGACGACGCAAGGCGCGGGTCGACAGACAGCGCCGACAATTCAAGGATGACCCGAACGTAACGTACGTGGACGTGGCGGCGTACCCTGCAGGGGGCCTCTTCGTGGTAGCTGCCGTGAACGGGAGAGACAACTCCTTAACCCTCGCGGCCTCCGCCAGGGCAGAGACCCCAGCTGCGGCTGACACCATAGCCGCGGCGCTAGTAATAAAGCAACATGACAGGGTGGGCAGGGAAGTTCATGTCGTTACCGACTCGCAACAGGCCTGCCGCAACTTTACCAACGGACGAACACCGGTGCTGGCGGCTAAGATTCTAGGCCCTAGGCTGCAAGAATCCCATCAAATCACGTAGACGCCGGGTCACGCGGGACTGGAGGGGAACGAAAGGGCGAACGCCTTAGCTCGAGCGCTAATTAACCGAGCGGGGCAAAACCAATCGTCTGATTAATCCCCACCTTTGTGCCCCTGCCATCAAATTACTGCGACCGACTCGAGATCCAGCGACTCAACCGCAGGATTTATCCCCCCCCCCTCACAAAAAACTCAGCACTGAAGAGGCAATAGTCCTCAAGCAGACTTATCCAAACAAACACATTCCCAAACCTACACAGATACAGCAAAATATACCCACAAACATATCGCGGCATCTGCCTCTGGTGCGGCGACACACGCCCTACGCTCTTTCACATCTCGTGGGGGTGCGGGGGCAAACCTGAACATTTAAAGACGCCTAACACGTCATTTGAGCGATGGGAGGTACAGCTGACCGGCGATACCCTGGCGGGACAAGAAGCTCTCGTCCAGCAAGTACGTCGATCAGTCATGGCCAGTAGAGTCATGGAATGAGGACACCACCCACTCGTCCTCAAGATCAACTCGATAGTCTAAATAAATGTTTTTCTCTCTCTCTACCATTGTGTGCCAGGGTAGCGGTCTCAATTCTGCCCCGCTCGTTAGACACGCTCATAACGCTTTAGAGCACTTTCATAGGGAATTTCTTCATTACCTATCTATTTTAGGATTTACCTATACATCACCCATTCCCTGGTCCTTACAGTTACCAAACATGAAGAAGCTGCCTTGTTTAGTTCAGTGAGAACACCAGGCGAGCCTAATATATCACGCAAGAAAAAACAAGAGAGTTGTGGGAGAATTATTCGTAACGCTTCTTAATAAGCCACTAACGTTACAACTTCGCGACACATTGCATTTAAAATGCTGCTTATTCCTTCAAAGTATAAAATTTATGAAACGCAGAGTTCTCTTGGGACATTGGTAAACGTGGCTAAAGATTTGCCGTGGTTCAACGCGGTTAAACCAAGTTTGTCGAACGATAGCACAGTTTTGCTTGCTTTGAGAAATAAGGACACAGACGCTGCTCAGTGCCGTGAGCAGCTACCGCATGTGCAAGTGCACCGCAAGACAACACACATACGTTGCTCGGCGCGGTAGCAGCAGCGAGCGAATTGACCTTCATGCTGCGACTCGCTTCAACGCGAACTAAGCGTCGAGAGCCCAGCGCATACGAAGCTACCAGCACTCGGCGCACTTTGTCCACATCGCAGATCGCTTTCATGATATGGGCGCCCATGCGGCCTATGCAGCAGTTGCCGGTAGTGGTGGTAGTCCCAGTTTGACCTTGACTGAGCTTGACCGTCAGATTTACGGAACCAGGCGTTTTCTGGGTTTGTACCTGGAGCTATCGCTCCAATAACAGTAGTGTGATATTTTCAAATTCTTGCTTGCGATGTTTCAAAACTGTGTTTGATCAACACGCATTTACCATCGTACATAAACTTGGCGTGTTGTTCCCCTTATGTTCGCAAAATTAGAACTCAGTTGTAATTATGCCAGTGCAGCAGTATAAGTTTAACACCGCTCGTAAAACACACTAATAACGCTATGGACCACTTGCATACGTAATTTACTGGAAAAGGCGCGTTTAACCTACTCATTTGAAACATCCCCTAGACATTACCCATACCATGCCCCTAGCTTTCCACAGATGTAAACAAGATGCCTTGTTTAGCTCACCGAGGACACCGGAGAAACAAATTACGAATCTCATATGATGCACAAGAAGCACATGGAAAAATAAGGGTTTAGTAATTATCTGCAGCAATTCCATTCAAAGCAAGAACGTGAATGTTTAGCAATGCATCTCACTCAAAATTCTACATATTCTGACAAAATTTCAAGTTCTTATAACGTGCAGTTGTTTTATGAGTCTGGAAAACATTTAAATCTGTGGCAGTATGTCACCCTGCAATGCTTGAATGAGTAACTTTCTACAAACTCCGTAATGAACCTGCACAGAATAAACATTTATCGCTCTTCACTAGCTTTATACTTCGAAGAAATACGTTCCTCGCATAGCTTGCCGGGAAAAAAGCTGCTAAATGCCGTGTGTAACGCATAAAAATTGCGAGATGGTTGAATAAAACGAGCACTCACCAATCGAAATGTTTTTTGGCGTTTTTGCACCCAATACGGGTGCCTTGTTCACAGTGAACGAGGTACCATGACGGTCTTTATTATATATATGGCGAATGGCGTAATGCGTTTGCGTGCAGCTCAGGGGGAATCCCCGTGTCCGGTCAGTCGTGTGTGCCGTAGATTATATGCAAAATGATTCAAGGAACAAGCGAGATGATAATTTATTCTCCTTTTCGATGACGAAAGTCGATTTCCAATCAATACCGTGTCCTGTTTTTTTTTTTCGTGATGCTCTGGCAGTGCGTTTGACACAGTGTGCCACTTCGTTACATCATTGCGGCGCTGTTGTAGCCTTCCTTTTAAGTTCCCAGCTTCGCCTATATTTTTCGCATTCTGCTTATATGCTCCACTGCTGTCGCACGAAAACTTGAACTGAAGACTTCCTCGACAGTGGCTATCCCTACCAGCCTATAACGACGGAAAAAAGAGGAGCCGCTAACCTTCCTGCCAGAGCAAGGACAACAAGGAAGCGGGCTTCACTTCCTTAGGCATAAGGGGTGAGCGGGTCATTTCAAGGATTTTCAAAGGTTACGAAGTGCGAATCTGCCACATCTCTACAAGCAAATAACCAGCCTATAACAACGGAAAAAAGGCGTGCTGCTAACCTTTCTGCCAGAGTGTCACGGAGCGGCATATTTTCGAGAGTTCGAGTGGTTTTGGACGCCAATTAACGGTCGCCAAAAACGTGGTGCACTCACTATGCGGCGTATAATTTCGATTAGCGACACGCCGAATTACGGGCGTCAAAAGGGTCGTGGCCTCACGCGGTGCCATCTCGATTCGAGACGCGACACGCCGATTACTGACCCAGAAGTGTGCGTGTACGTCTGCGTGGTATGCCGGGTTCGACCTTGGCCCTTGACATTCGGAGAGAGGAGAATCTGCGGTTCTTCGTCCATGGTGAAAGGGGCGCGGCCAAGACTTGGGAGCTAGGAGCCGTGAATTCGGAGAACTCTACATACCGGCAGTTTCCCTACATAGGGAACTAGGGAAAGGAAAGGCTATTTAAGCGCAGGTTTTGGGCCCTGCTGATTAGTCTAGCAATACCAGGAATCTGGGACATCGCCGAACAGCGCCTCTAGCGGCCGCCTCTGAAAACATGCGCATTTTCTATGGGAGAGCGTCGTTTTTCCCAAATAACTAATCATAGAAGCCATCTTTCAAAATATTACTGTGGAAATAGGCTCTAGGAGCTTAGCCCGACATCTCATGCAAGCGGTACCATTACTTACGACAGAAAACCCGTTCCAAATTGCGGGCGAAGTTCGAAGTATGGGAGTCTATGGAAAAGGCCAAATTTTGGAGGCTTTTTTGGCCAGTAAAAAGCAATTTGCGATGAGCCTATTGCATCGATCGACGTATTATTGGGGATTTATCAACTTCAATGACTCGGCTTTCAGCTAGTTGCAGCAGCAACTGTTGAAAGGCCAAAAAAGTTCCAAAATCGCAGTTTTCATAACGAGGTCGCCGAATTTATTGTGGTACGTATATATACCTAGTTTTTTCCTCTGGCCGCACTCAAACAGATTGCCGAGCGTTCTGCGCGACCACCGATTAGGTTCGCTGATACCACGATTGGCAGCTCGCAGGTTCGAAGCCAGCGGCGCCGCTTTTTTTTTTATCACTTTGTCGCTGCTTAGTTTGGCCGTTTCCTGCCAGATGGCATATTCCTAAACGCAGGTCATTTAGTTGCGGTTCTTGTTTCGTTTCTTTCTACTGTACCAACGTCTTCCTAAAAAAAAATAACTGGCTGGTTTCGTGAACATGCGAACGTGCTTCCAAACTTCTTTTGCACTTTAGGTGTAATGTATTTTAGACAATAAACCCAACTTTGTGTTTTCAAAGTTGATTTCTTTCTTAAGGCAAACATTTATGAAGACATTACTAAGAAATATTTTTGCCTATTCAGCTATGTCATGGAAAGGCGTGTTTGTGAGACTTTTGTTCAGCCTGAAACGTACCACAAAAATAAATAGCTTCCCGTGAGTGCAATTAAAAGACGCAGAAGTAGAAAACTTGGCTGCAGCCCCAGACGTAGTATTCTTACAAAGAAATACAGAAGCTATTTGACTGAGTATATTTGCATTATATCAAAGCAGACTTTTTGCGTACCGGATCTTCGGTGCAAATGAAGGCTGTCCGAATTATTTCACAAGCTTTTTTGCTTAGTACAAACCAATACCTCGAAACATAAACATTCTATCCTCAATATGCAGCGCACGTGTCTTATCATTTGTAACATTCCCATATACCTTCACGAAATTCCCGAAATACTAAAGGTCTTCATATCCATTTACCACGACGTACGCAGAGGAGTATTGGAAATAATGCGAAAAGACACCGGGGCGTGTTAATGTAGTTTGTCGTGTAAAAATAGAGAACTATTCCAATCACAGACCACACCCTTCTTGAGTTATGCCCACAAAGCGTTGCAACAAGACATTTTTTTCGGCTAGAATCACCAAAGTTACTATGGCATTCTGCTGTTCTGTTCTTAACTAACTCTATTGCTGAATCAGATCGCAGCCCCATGACATAATTACTGGTACAATTCTTCAGTAATTCTGTAAGAATTTTCTCCTACGCTAAATTTAACGTGTTTGGACAATTGAAGAAACATGAGAAAGGACCGTGAGGCTTGCAGAATTGTTCCCTTATTAGAATCGTTTATCACCCATATCGGTACGGTGGTATTGTCATAATCACTCCAGCGTCCACGGACACCATTTATCACTTTACTGCCTGTAAAAAAAATACAAAAGTGCCGTTCCTTGTGCGTGAGTAGCACAATCGCAGCTGATCCTTTCATATGGACCCACTAAGCTACACCTTCCCTTTTCTGCCATGGTGCCACAAGAGATGTCAATTTCACGCTTGAATTTCTCCCTTTCAGTTTGCTAGAAAGTATAGGGACGTACACAAGACGAACACGCAAAGTTTTGAAGTAGTCCTGAGATTTTAGTAAAATTTCATAGGCAATGTTATTATCCTTCATTTGTTTAGATATTTATTACACCTGATTGGTGATAATAATGACGTGCTACATAATAGTTAAGTTCTTCTACTTAATAAGTCATGTCTGAGTCTGCTGTCCTGAAAATTAACCAGGTGTAAGCACTGCATGACGTTGGCTGGAAGGCCATTCATTAAAAAAAATTGCGTGCAGAATAAAGAAAATGCAGGTGTTCAATCGCACAGTCGCCGCCAAAAGTTTACGCGGTCGAGGTGCTGCGAATAAGTTCATTTTCAACGCAGCTACCCCGCAGCCAGTAAAACTATGCAAAACTTTTGTTTTGTTTACTCTAGACCAGTATACGCTGTAAATCCGAATACTACGATGCGTGACTAAGGCGTAGAAATATAAATATTTTTTCACCTTCTGGGGTACGAAAGCCTGTGACGCTGACTATACGTTCTGAAGGCGAGGTTGCTTTTTAGCTTATTCGTGATGACAAGCGCCGAGCTCTTGGTGATGGGATATTGGAGCGTAGAATTGTAGAACTTGTGCAAGCGCAGGCGACTTCACGACGCAAACCTAGCGATAGAAGCTCAGAAGAAGGAATAAACATTTATTGTACAGCCAGCACTTTATGATGGCCGGGCCTAAGCCTCCCAGTGAGGGGACGTCGAGGGCTTGCCTCGCCGCCGCCTCACGGGCGTGCTGGGTCGCCCAGGTTTGGTCGTCGAGGGCGGAGCTCCGCAGAGCCTCACGCAACCTCGACGAGGGGGTCGTGGTGTTAATGTATGTGTACAGTGCTGGGAACTCCCACAGCACATGCGGAAGCGTAGCCAGGTGAGTGCCACAGCACCGGCAGTTGGGTGTACTGTAGACTTCAGGGAATATAAGGTGGAGGCGGGCGAGTGAAGGGTACGTATTTGTAGCAGACGCAGGGTGGTAGCCTGCGCCCAGCTGAATTTGGGGTGAGGTGGGGGGAAAGATCGGCACAGTATGCGTTTAGTTTATTAACACTGATGATAGATGAATAGTCAGAGTAAATGAATGTTACAGTCTAATTCTGGACAGACTCGAGTGTGATGCATACGTTCTAGATCACTGTAGGTTCCATACTAATTCCATACTACGCATTCCTATTCGAATTTCGGCCTGTCTTAAGCCTACCGAGTCTTAAGTAATCAAAATAGGTAGGAAATTGCTTCTTGGGATGTAGCCGAGGCCATGGTAGATGTGATTAGTAATGCGCTATATGTGAGTAGGCTGACTGGGATTATTGCATGAAGTGCGCCAACGTACCTACGTAAAGCCATGGTGGAAATTATGGAGCGCTTTATTGTAAATATATTGAAGTCATCTGAGAGTGTCTCTGGTAAAAAGTTTTAAGTTATTAATATGAGGACTGATTAGCCTTCTGTTAAGCTGTTAGGAAAAATGCCATGTACGAAGTGCTATTGTGGTTAAAATTACAACGTTATCAGCACTTCCAAAAGAAAGTGACTGTACAAGTCCACTTTTGTCGGGCGTTCATGTCACCTAGGTACCACCGCCTGACCCAAGACCTTTATGTTTTAAAATCTGCCCCGATGACGTAAGTTACGATGCGGAAAAAAACAAATACCCTTTCTGAAGAACGAACCATAACAGCTTCCCGACAAAGCGCAGTACGTTGCCGCAAGTCGTCATTTGTGATAACGATAAGAGCGACAGCCCGTCGTTAAAAATGACTTGTCACTCCCCGGTTTTTATTTTTTGCTCAAGGATGCAACTAACCCGTACAAGGGTAATCCCTCCCTTCGCATGATGCTTGCGACCTTTCTGGTTTTGGACAAGCGCGTTGTTTGTGTATATTTCAGGCGCTTGGCATCGAAAGGCTTAAACCTTTAAACAGCGAAAGGCTGTCACAGTCGCTTCGGTAGCTGCACGGAAAGCGCGGACAATCAGTCTACTTTCAGCACACGCGCTCTCAACCAAGACATATTTGCGAGAAAGGGGCTCCTATATTACCCATAGCGAGAAATGTATCCACAGATTACACCTCATTATCCCGATGTGTTTATGAGCCGCACTCTGGGCCTGTATTCCGTGTTATCACAAAAAATATAGTTTGTGCAGTGTCAGTAGCCTAAACATAAAACAGGAAATTGAAGTCATCACATCAACTATCATATATCATAAATTGAAAGAAATAAAACTGAAACTGTACTTCATAATACTAGAGCTGCAAACTTTTATGCATGTGATTCATTTCAATTTCCTATCTGTTCCAGGGTAGAAATATGCTGCTCAGTTGGTAAATACAGATTATTTTGCAAAATTTGCTAAGAATTTTTGCCTCCAACATATTTTCCTATTGGTCATGCACATTTCTATCTATCAAATATATGGTCGAAACATCACAAAGTCGAATTGTGAATCATTGAAAACTTAAACTGGCTTCTCCACATAGGGGAAATGCCGCAAAAATTTGAGAACGTAATAATACACAATCATTTGGTTGCATAAACTTCCTGGCTATAGGCATGTAATGAAAAGCTCAAATGTATTACACGGCTTTGTCTTTTCGCGGCAATTTCATCCACTGCATTTATAAAGCAATGTACGTTTTTTTTATTTTAGCGCGAGTCCAAAAACAGCAACTTGTATACCAAAGCGACATGAGTTTCAAAAGCTTGTTAATTAGGTTGTCATTTGAGCAAATAAAACGAGAGACTTTCATGCACAGACTAAATAAGCGGCTAAGAGGAACAACTGACTAGTTATTTCAGAAGAATAACTGAGTTTAGCTACGTAGTGTTAAACTATGTAGCTTTAAATAATGCGCATATTTTATACATCGCCGGATAGGGGTCATTGGAGATCGCTGGGCGAGGCCTTCGTCCTGCCATGGACATAAATATAGTCTGATGATGATGATGAAACATTGCCGGAGGTGACCACCTCTCATCCAAGAAATATTTTTTACAGTTTAATAATTTATTTATTTGCGCCGTCAGCACTCGAAGGCATTACGGAACGAAGTGGGTTGAGCAGGCTAAACAAATAATGCAATGATTAAAAAGTAAGTTCCTAATCATATAATTTTAGCTGGTGGTACGAGGAAAAAAATGTGGTTGATCCCTCTTATATAGGAATCGGTATAGAACACGAAAGTGAAACGTGTCTTCACAGAAGTAGTGTAATGTTTATTGCACATTGATATATAATGTCTATTGGTGTTTTGTGGCTAAAGCGCCCTTAGGCGTTGATGCACCCACGCTGACTCCTGGTGGCACGTCTCCTCCATCACGACTACCAATGTCGATGACCATGAGCAACCGTCGTGCATATGGAAGCTGCACTACGCTGCACACGCTAGCACAACGCGAAAGACGAAGCACGTAACTGACACACTAATACAACGCGCAAGACAAAGCACGTAACTAGCCGCGTTTACATGAACGCGACCACTGGCGCATCGCATCGCATCACATTAATTTTCTAGTGCATCGCATCCATGTAAACGGGGATAATGCGCTAGGAAAGCGCGTCGCATTAATGCGTCAGGCAGGGGTGGATTGAGACGCGTAAGTCGACTTTCGCAATGCATGTAAACGCGATTACAGCGCATTAGGAATTATAGGAAATACAATTTGCTGTGGATCTGCTGGGCGCTCGCCGAGCTGCTTCGTGGCGTGACGCCGGAAGCGTCTGCAAGCGCTGCTTTGCGTTCAATGTGCGTGTGCCGCCACCAGCGCACCAGGGGTGATGCGCTACATGTAAACGCTAGCGCATCGCATTACACGTGATGCGCTAGGAAATGTGATGCGCTACTGTCGCATTCTGTCGCATTCATGTAAACGCTGCTACTACTGAATCGTCACCGAGTCAAATCAGCGCGTACAGCGCGTCGTAATTGCAGCCTCCGCGATCAACTTCAGAAACATTTTCAGAGCTAATTGCGGAGGCCACGCTCCGCTGTGCTGAGTACGGTGAACGCCACCTAAGTGGCGTTGGTAGTGCTTCTTGATGCCAGCGTCCCTTCGAATGCTGGCATCGAGGCGTCGTAGTGCTGAGACCACCGAAGCGTTCACTGTCGGTGCGCGTTAGTGTCATAATGCAGTACTTCTCTTTTCTGCTCGTAGGCGGCGGCACCACCCCGAGCAAGAGCGCGGGTACACGGAGGAGTGTTAGATATATAAGGCGCGTCTGTGTAGCTCTCTGCAAATGCGTTTGTGGCGCAATGGGTTAAACGCTCGGCGATCTATCGTCGCGGACCGAGAGGTCGTGGGTTCGATTTCCAAATTTTGCATGTTTGTGGAACTTTTTCTTCTGGTTTCTTTCATTGTATTATGTTCTGTGACGTATTTCCGTGACGGAAATACGTCAGTGAAGTCTTGGTGGACCCCGGCATAAAACACTTTCGTGTTAAAAAGTTCAGTGCGCACGACGAAGGCTGCTTTACAAATTAACCATACCATATTAACTGACCTTACAAAGAATTTAAAAGGAACGTAGTAAGTAATTAACAAGTTCAGATTAAACAACGTACGGTAGTTGATGTTGCATGAAACTTGCGTTTATTTGTACTCTTTATGATTTCTTTGGGGAGGCGATACCATTCAAGGGCTGTGTGAGGCCA
Organism: Dermacentor silvarum; assembly: GCF_013339745.2. Classification (NCBI taxonomy): domain Eukaryota; kingdom Metazoa; phylum Arthropoda; class Arachnida; order Ixodida; family Ixodidae; genus Dermacentor; species Dermacentor silvarum. Next base: position 23,424 of record NW_023606114.1, read on the forward strand.
GAAAGAGCTGAAGGAAGTTAATGTGACTAAATCTGATACGTATTTTGTACAGCTGATCAATACGATGCCATATATATGGTGACGGAGATATACAGTCGTACGCGGATATATCAAGCCAACTTATAACGAATTATTCTGTATGTCGAACAGCTGTAAAATCCCCTTGAAAGTTCCATGCAAATGTATCGGGCTGGTGCACGCGTATAAAGAACGTTCGTTCACCAGCACATTCGATATATCGAACGCGGCGCCACGCAGAAGACCTCATAGTGCACTCCTTTGTACACTTTGAGGTATTCTGGCACCTGGAGGTGGAGAAGAGATAGTGCAGTCAGTTGAGCCCCGTCAGGCTGTTCCGCTAGCCCTCATGCTACCTCGGACGTCAACATTCCTTCTATCCGTTTTTGGAGGCGTCGTAGTGTGGGTTGAGTGCCTATTCACGAGTTTATTTTCCGCGAGCGATGGCCGCTACAAGTGTAAAGAAAGAATCAGCTTGGACTTTTCAGTGAAGTTGAAAGTGAACCAGCATTTTTTGTTTTTTGCGGGTAAATAAAGTGTGCTTGATTTTTTCCCCCATGTTGCGTGCAGTAAGTTAGCGGCTCTCAGATGCACTAACCGGTAAGCCACCGCTTACCTGAGGGCCTATTATTTTATATACCGAATTACCTATATAACGAACTTCTTGTGATCCCCTTCCGATTCGATATATCCGGGTTCGACTGTATCAGTTTACGGGTTACAAATTCAACTTTAGCTTTATTTGGGGTTAGAGTAGCTATTCGATCATAAGTAGAACATATAAAACGAGTGGAGTAAATCTGAGTTCTAATTAGGTAATAAATACAATGGAATTTCACACATTGGATGTATACTCAAATTTTGTTCCTATTAGTGTTTTCTATAGTAACATGAGAGAGGATGGTGGCATTATAAGTGTACAGGAGCCAATAACCCAACGTTCGATCCGCAGTGTTACTAATGTCGATATGCCAGGTAAGATTAGCGGTAATAAGTTGACCAGGTAAGATTAGCGGTACTATGAACACGTGAATACTTTTATGAATATACAGGCTGTAACTCGGTGTTGTTAAGTAAGTAATACCCGTGTCACACGGGCGTTTGGAAGGCCTTCCAACAGTCAGTTGACTCAAAGGTCAAGTTCGAGCTGCTACACATGCGGTTTCGAAGGCCGCCGAGTCAATAGTCTATCGAGTCAACGGAGCACCCTACAACTCTATTGAAATCTGGATGGCCTTTGAGCAACGGAAGCGGAAACAGCGCGAACATGCCGTCTCGTTCACAGTGTGCTCGTACTCACGGTTAGAAAGAGCAAATCCAACCAGAATGCTCTAAAAATACCATACTTGAGTGTTATTAATTATTCAATAAACTATTTTCGCCACTTCATATGTGCGAACTGCACATACTCTCGACAACAGCGACGTGCTTGTGTTCATTCCTTCCTCCATGTTGTCTAGTACACTCTCCCTCTACTCCATGTGTTGCCGGATTCCGTCATATCGCCGCCATTTCGCAACATAAAATAAATTATAGCGTTTTTAAGTGGTTTTAATGTTCTTTAACTTTTGGTTACATGAAAACGAAAATAAAGATCCGCAGCGCCACACAATTTTGCCAGAAACGCCTGAACCACTCAACGGCCTTTCAAAAGTGCCGTGTAGCAGCTCGACAACTCCTTCGAGTCGATAGAATTGTGGCGTTTCGAAGGCCGTCGACTGGAAGGCCTTCCAAATGTACCCATGTGACACAGGTATAACTCGAAGAGTTGTTTTGAATGTGAGTTGCTCAGATGATGTTGCTGCTACGTCTGGTGTGCCGCAAGGCTCCGTGTTGGGGCCGATTCCTTTCCACTTTTTTAATGCGAAAGCATTATATGCCCCATTACGCGAAAACCCGTAGTTGTAGACGGCGGCGTGACCGAATGACGCTACCAAAAATGGCCGACGGCAAAGAGTAAAAACGCGTAAAAAATGCTCGAATTGATGACAAATTTAGTAGGCAGGTTCATGTAAACAAAGTAAACTAATCCCTTTGAAAAGAAAAATACGTAAATTTTGATCTGGGCGGGAATCGAAACCAGGCCTGCGGGGCGCGGAGGAGACCCGACTTTGTCCCCTACGACCGGATAAACTCATCCTAGCCAACTCATCCTAGCTCGACTCGCAACTCCCGCTCCACCGCTACTCCGAATTCCGTCGCTGCCGAAAATGTATGCAGCCTGTGCTGCCGCGGGGCATAAAAATAAGGCCAAGCTCCACACCCTCTCCACTCCTCCGCTGCAAACTAGACCCTTTAGCTGTGGCACCAAATGTGTATTTATATAAAAAAATCACACCATATTCACGGGGTGAATGATGATGAGTGGGCGAAGCTCCGGAGGGAATCATCGGATCTCCCGCTTAAGGGGACGCTAGCAGAAACGCGTTAGAAACGTGCAGTACTCTCTAGTAAGGGGGAGCGGCCACAGCGTCTTACGCAGCCATTTACACATGCCGGAACGTGCACCGCGTTTGCCGACGCCATCACATGACTGCTGAGAGAGTATACCCCCCGTATTCATAAACGCTCCTCGACTTGAACTTGATTTGCCACCGCCTTGGGCAGCGCGTTCGAAACGCGTTGAAGGTAAGGCGGAGAGGCCACAGCGTCTTACACCAGCTTCTTACACGGGCCGTAACGCGCTAGCACAAACGCGTTAGAAACGCGCTAGAAACGCGGCCTTTCGTTAATGTTGGGTATTTATTGCCATCGTGGTGCGTGTGTCTATGTGCGCTTCGTGGCGTAGTGGGTTAACGCCGCGCGCTCGGAAGCGAGGGGTCCGTGGTTCGATTTCGCGCTACGGACACAACTTCGGAATTTTTTGTCTCATTTTTCTCAGACTGGTTACACACTACTACTACGACGACGGGGACGGAACGGGTGCCGCTATAAGGAGCTTCGCTCCTAAAACGTTGCGAGGCGAGAAGGTGGTAAAGACTTCCGACGCTGCTCGACGAGTTTCCCGTTCTGATCTCGTCGAAAACCTCCGAGCCGCCCCCAGAGGCCCTGGCAACAGTCACCAACGCCGCGCGCGTTCGGTGCGAACGCGGGCAAAACGGCGACGGCGTCGACAACAGTTCTGCGCGTTGTGGGTGCTGCTGCATCTCCAAGTTTATACAGCTGATAAAACTACTATCCTTACTCCGTATAGCTCTCTACTAAGTTGCTATCGCCATTGGTGCTTCGCCTTTCGGGTGTCTCCTTGCCTGACCCCTTGTATTTATGTCCAATTGAACGCCGCGGAGCGCTCCTTCGAGTTACGAACTCGCGCCGTTAGAACGCAGGGGTGAACTTGCATGGAGGCGGAACGTGCGGAAAAAACATTTCACCAAAGCAGCGTTGTACACGTTCCTCTAAAACAGGAACGAAAGCTCGTTCCTCGTTCCTTCCCAATATTGAAACGAGTTCCCGTTACAAGATACTTTAAGGCGAATGGAACGCGTTCCAGTTAAATTTCTAACATTGTAACGTGTCGTTACATTAACGTTACCTTTGATTTTTTGAAATTAAAATGGGGTGTCGGATAATCTTGCTACGAAATAAAGTGTGCAATTTAAATCTCACATCAAACTAAGTATATTATAAGAATTTGAACATTGCCGGCGGCACATTATCTGGAGATAAAAAGAATCCAAAGCAACGCTCCTAGACGAATTTTTTTCAAGCAGCACCCGACATACTACAGACATGTTTAACTGCCACGTTGGTGCTCGTCTATTACAAGTGCAACACATATGGCGCTTTCCACTTCGGTCTTCAAATGCGCAGTCAGGATACTGCGCTTCAGATCTGCAAATAGAAAGTTACTCGCATGCACCAATAGCCTCCTGAGACCCGGACACAACAACGGGACATAATCGCTCTTCACGGTAGTTTTTATTGCCTACTGTTATGTCATGAACTTGATAAACAATTTTTAAAATTTCAATAGTGTAGCACCACTCTGGGATGACGTGACAGGGGCCGTACGAGCCGTGCCGTCGTCCCTACTCAAAATGCCGAAGGTGGTGAGCCGAGCGGCGGCTGCGATGACCAGCGTGGCTAGCTTCTAGAACGGCACTGGGCGTGCCGAGCTTGCGCCTCGAGCACGCGCTGTGCTTCTTAATTTTTTCACTTCTTTGACAGCCGGCGCTAAGGCACCGGCTGAGAGCGCCGACCAAAGGGCCCCGCGTTGCGGCGTCGGTGGGCGCTATAATACCACGGAAAGATGCCAAAAGCTCCGCCTCCATGTACGTGAAAAAAATGACTATCTCCATCATCTCCTCATGTAAGCTGTGGTAAAAACTGCATTTCATTGTTTGAACGCTGAGATGAAGATGGAACTACGTATAGTACATTGCCATATTGCTGCCGCGTCCGGTATTTTCACGAAATCTCGGTGACTTCGACATACGCCTCGAAGTCTTTCGGCCGTGTGGGACGATACAGAGGTCTAGACCAATTTATTGTCAAATTTCTCGAAAGCGGATGACAAGAATATGAGTAAACCACTTCTTTACAGTAGTTACACATGCACCGTTCTTCACACCCAGAGTGAATATTTTGCGTAATCACTTCCGAGTGAATTTCGAAAAAAAAAGTGGAAGGCAATGTGCAATGTATTGTACAAGGTGTCTCAGCAGTATATCATTAAATGTTTGCACAAGAAACCGCATAGAAAGAAACAATACTTAGGCTTTTAATGAATGCTGATCCAATATTGCAGTATGAGCGGAAAAAGAAATGTCCAGAATAGATGTTCTTAATTTAGTAAAGACCCTTGTTTGAACTCGGCAAGAGTTACATCTCGATGTTAGTGTCCGACAGGCCGCCATGGCGGAAAGAAACTACAGAAGGGAGCGTCACGTGGCAATCTTGAAGCCTAGTCATTAAAAAATATAATGCAGAACTCACGAAAAAAATATGCACCATAGTCACGCGACAGACAAGCGGTAGTTCTTTGTGCCTTGCATGATGTGCTGCATACGTGCGTGTGTCGGTGCGCCTGTTTAGTGCCGTGGAACGTTTACAGAAGGAATGCCGTTCCCTCTGCCGTCCCTTTGTAAAAATAAGGAGTTACCGTTACAGTTCCACCGAACCTTAAAGGAATGGTGGCATTCCTCCGTTCCTCCCAAAAGGAACTAGTTCCTGCAACGCCGTTATATACGTACAAAACTGCACCAAAGGGAATATATCGCTTTCGCATAGCCACACGTAAGCAGTTTGAAATGTCTCTGCCGAATTTCTCTTTTTAACAGCGAAGCTGTTTAAGCCAGCCGTAATTTGTGGTGCGTATCAAGAAACTACCAAAAAGAGAAATTAATAAACTTTCTTGAAGAGGTGGGTTTCGAGGCCGCGTACCTCCGGTCCCAAAGCGAGCGTCGGAACCACTAGGCTATACAGCCACGCTGCCAGAACGTGCATTTATGCGAATCATATTGTTACGGAAGGATAGGAGGAATAAAAAGAAGAAGATCGACAGACACTGGCTGCTGCGTGTTGTTGCTGGTCAGCTATCTTGACCACACTAACCCTACTTGTGCATATATTGTAAATACATCCAGTCTATACTCCCAACATCCCCGTAATACATTGGTGAGAGGTGCGGGGTACCAAGGCTGGAAACGGAGCTCCACAGTGGGCGTCGCCTCCCCATCCCCACCATGACTGACGGTGAGCACGCGGGATCAACGTCCTTGTCACCTCCAACGTCAACGGCACCATCGCCAGCTACGTCGTCGTCCCCATCGGCTGTGGTTGTACAAGCCAAAGATCCCGGAACTTTCTGTTGGACCGATGACGCCGACGTTGAAGAGTGCCTGGCCATGTACTAACGCGTGAGTGGAGTCAACAGATGGGACCCTACGCTTATGCTAGCTAACGTGTTGTTGTACCTAAGAGGCACGGCAAAGGTCTGGTGCGAAAACCACGAAGAGGAGCTGACCAGCTGGCACCAATGCAAAGAGAAGTTAAAAGAGTTGTTTGGCCAACCAGCCGGCCGTAAGATTGCCGCAAAGCAGGAACTCGCCTCCCGTGCCCAATCCCCCACAGAATCCTATGTTTCGTATATCCAGGACGTGCTGGCGCTTTGTCGTAAAGCCGATCACGACATGACTGAAGCTGAGAAGGTGGGGCACGTGCTGAAGGGAATCGCTGACGACGCCTTTAATCTGCTCATGTGCAAAGGCTGTTCTTCAGTTGATGCTATAATTAAATAGTGCCGACAATTCGAGCAGGCCAAAAGCCGCCGCGTCCTACAACCATTCGCCAGACTCGCCAATACTGCCGCAACGTCGACATGTGAAGATCAGCCCGCACAGCAGCATGCGTCGCCATCAGAGGACGTGGTGCGAATCGTTCGACGTGAACTGGAAGCGATGGCGCCCACAGCTTTCTGTTCGCGTCGCCCTGACGCTACCCCTCTTTCAGTTCCTCTCGTTCAAGCCATCGTTCGCCAGGAACTTGAAAGCATTGGTTTACATTCTTTCTGTGCTGTCGCCAAACCCAGAGCCAACGAACGCCCTTCTACTCTGTTTGATCCACCGCGACGCTTCTCTCCGCGATATCGCAACCCGATTGAGTGGAGAACTGCGGACGACCAGCGGATATGTTTCACCTGTCGCCGTATTGGTCATGTCGCCCGATACTGTCGCAACTCGTGGCCCTCAACACCTCGCACGCCGACCAACCTGAACCGTGTTGATGGAAATTCCCGCCATGTTTCGCCCTCCGCCGAGTCTAACAGTGCCGACAACTCTGCCATGAACATGTGGTACAGTCGTTCACCATCGCATCACGGACACCAGTCTCGTTCACCACACACACGTCGCCCATCTTCCCGTTCACCGCAGCCACGTCGCCTTTCTACACCTGTGGCGTTCGACCGCGTTCCTTCGGAAAACTAAGAACTGCAGCCCTCGGAGGTGGTGCTGCATTGACAACTACTGCAGCAAATCCTCTGTCTGTGCCCACAAAGAGAAGTATAATTGACGTCAAAGTAGACGGCGTACCTGTCCAAGCACTCGTCGACACTGGAGCCCACATATCTGTGATGAGTGCTTGCCTACGTAGTCGTTTAAAGAAGGTCCTCACCCCAGCAGCTGCACAAGTGCTTCGTGTGGCCGACGGTGGCGTGCTGGTTGTTCTCGGAATGTATACTGTACGTTTAAGTATAGCCGGCCGCCCTACTTCTGTTCTCTTAGCTGTGATCGACAACTGCCCTCACGACCTTATCCTTGGGTTGGACTTTTTATCCAACCATATTATACTCTCATCGACTGCGCAACCGGCGTCCTTCCGTTGGAACTGCCTCAACTCGCCGATGCTCCGAGCACCGCGCCGCCACCGCGCCTGTGCTCGCTTCAAGATGTGCGTCTGTCACCCGAGGCAGTCACTTACGTCGCTTTGACCGCACAGCCACAGGTTCCTGACGTTGAATATGCGTTTCGCCCCATCGTCGATGTGTTTTTGAACCGAAACGTTGCTGTTCCGCATACGCTGATCACGGTTACGAATAATGACGTCGTTCTACCGCTTCTGAACTTCAGCATGTGCCCTCAAGTGCTTCCGGCCGGCATGTTCTTGGCCAGCGTTTCTAGTACGTCCGAATTTGACATTGAGAGTATGGATGCCGAGTGGTGGATTATTAGCACCAATTGCAGCTCACAGATCTGGTTCTTTCATGGATGACTTCGCCAAAATGATTGCACCTGACCTCACCTCTGCTCAGGCCAAGGACCTCCGTCTCCTGCTCGAATCGTACAGCGACATCGTTGATTTCGGCGACCAACCTTACGGCCAAACATCTGTTGTTCACCACCGTATCAACACTGGAGACATGAATCCTATTTGTCGGCGTCCCTATCGTGTATCACATGCTGAACGTAGAATAATCCAATCAGAAGTGGACAAAATGCTCCGCAAAGGGGTCATCGAACCATCAGCTAGTCCTAGGGCTTTGCCAGTCGTCCTCGTGAAGAAAAAGGATGGTACCTGGCGTTTTTGCGTCGACTATCGCCATTTAAACAAGATCCCGCGAAAGGACGTCTACCCTTTACCACGCATCGATGACGCCTTGGACTGCTTGCACGGAGCTACATACTTCTCGTCCATTGATCTTCGATCCGGCTACTGGCAGATTTCTGTTGATGAAATGGACCGCGAGAAGACTGCCTTCATAACACCTGATTGTTTATATCAGTTCAAAGTAATGCCCTTTGGCTTATGCGACATTTGAACGAATGATGGACTCTCTTCTGAGAGGCTACAAATGGACCACCTGTCTTTGTTATTTTGACGACGTTATTGTTTTTTCTCCCACGTTCAGCAGCCACCTTACGTGACTGGCTGCAATTCTTGCGGTCTTCCGAAAAGCCGACCTTCAGCTGAACTCTACGAAATGTCAATTCGGGCGCCGTCAGATTACCGTGTTGGGACATCTCGTTACGCAACCGGTGTACAGCCAGATCCGGATAAAGTTCGCGCCGTTCGCAGTTTCCCTGTGCCTCGTTCTGCTTCTGACGTGCGCTGTTTCCTCGGCCTGTGTTCTTACTTTCGCCGTTTCGTCAAAAACTTTGCCGACGTTGCTCGCCCTTTGACAGATCTTCTAAAGAAGAACACGCCTTTCTCATGGGGCCTGGAGCAGGCTCACGCGTTCGCCGCTTTCATCGGCTTTCTGACCACCCCTCCCATACTTGCCCACATTGATCCATCTGCACCGACCGAAGTCCACACTGACGCCAGTGGCCACGGCATCGGTGCTGTTCTCGCCCAGCAGCAGAATAGTACCGAGTGCGTAATAGCTTACGCCAGCCGCCTGCTCTCACCTTCTGAGAGGAATTACTCCATCACCGAGCGTGAGTGCTTGGCTTTAGTGTGGGCTGCCGCCAAGTTCCGGCCATATTTGTACGGCCGCACGTTTTCGGTCATTACAGAACACCATGCCCTCTGCTGGCTGTCTTCCCTCCTGGACCCGACAGGACGGCTGGGTCGCTGGGCTTTGCGGCTGCAGGAATTTTCTTTTATTGTCATGTACAAGTCTGGACGTCTGCACAAGGACGCTGACTGCCTCTCTCGTCATCCCGTGGATCCTCCTGATCCTGTTGCACATAATCCGGAGACGTGCGTGTTGGCTTTCACTGACCTGTGCGACATGCGCGCTGAACAACATCGCGACGAGTCCTTGCAGGCCATCATCGCCGCGGAGTGCAATCTGGCAGCACCGACGGCCCGTGCCGCGTGTTCGTGCTGCACGACGGCTGCATTGCGTTCGAGCGTCGTCGTATTCGTCCACAGCTGACGCGTTTGTACGCTCGTGCTCTGCGATGTGAAGAGGTTTTGCGTGCTATGAGAGCGAGAGAGAGAGAGAGAGCGACGCATTCACGGAGCGGGTCTCCTGGAACGCGATGTCGGCATTGGAACGCGGTGTCGGTGTTGCAAGCTGCGCTGTGCAACGCGCAGTGTCGGCCATAAATCCGAGACGCACGAAAAGAAATTATCATCTACATGAGTGATAAGATGAAAAGTTCGCGTGCACTTCCGGGAAAAGCTGGGCTACGATCACACAGCTTCGCTGTTTCAAGCGTTGCGCGGCTGAGTGCAAGGATTTTATTAGCAATATGTGTGATATTATCGAACCGGGATACAATTTTTGTGGATGATTGTGTACTGTGTGCAAGGGCATCTAATGAGTCATTGTTTTTATTGGCGGCAGACTTGAAGCGAGTATAAAAATGGTGTGTCACTAATAGCATGTTCCTAAACAAATAATTTTGTAGACATTAGCTTCACTACAAAAATGTAACAAAATCAGATATAAGTACTTGTTAAGTGGCCAGTTGAAATAAAAAAAAATAATTCACCAGTGAAATATTTAGGTCTTATGCTGTCAGATCGAGGATGGCTCTTGGTCATAACATGTTAATACCGTAGTTGGAAATGCAGGGAATGCCCTTCACTTCTGGCAACAAAGCTGGCAACAGAAGTATTAACGTAAAAAAGCAGCGTAAAAAACAAGTTTTACCAATGTTGGTGTAGGCATGCCCTGTGTTGAATGCGGTTTCTGATGTGCATATCAATGCTCCACTAGGTGAATTTTAAAGAACCCTAGATAGACTAAATTAAACCGGAGTTCCCCACCCCGGCATGCCTCATAATCGGATCGTGGTTTTGGCACGTAACGCCCAAAAATTAATTTTTTCGCATAATAATGCCGTAGAAAAAGTCCAATCCGTCGCGACACTGTTCGACCTGGGGATATACTACAACCGCTAAGTGCAAGAGGAAAAAATAACTTGAATGGATGCTTTTGCTTGAACATGGAAGCAGGTTACGTCTTAAGCTGCTTTACTCAATCTTTCATTATCATATTGACACGTATACACGTTTATCTTTCACCGGTGACCGCTTTTCACCGGCTAACAAACGTTAAACGTAATCGCTAGGCACAGGACGCGTCTGCATGTATCGGAAGTCTCTCGAACGTTATCGATGCTTCTATCCGTTGTCCCTTGTCACTGACGCTCATGTAATCTGATTGTATGAGCGATGCGAATTATCTAGAAATTTTTGGAAGACACGCGGGTACCAAGGATTATTCTGGGACCTTCGATGACTCATGTATCAAACCGGACGCGTTTCGCCGCTGGTCAGATTTCGACGTTCGGCGTCTGTGTTTGCCGCTTTCGTTGTGCTTCGAGTGTAGCTTGCTTTTGTGGGCCTGCAAGTTTCGCCATCAACGCGCCACGTCCACAGCTTGGCGAGCAGCCACGTGACATCGTCGACTACCTCGCCAGAGCCCAGTGGCAACCACGACGACCCTAACGCTCACCGTCACCAGGCCGCTACATCTCGCCGCATCGCCGGCTGTATGCCGGCCCAACTCGGGGCCGATCTCCCAGCCCTTACCCGGGAAACTAAAGGCAGCAACCGATGGAGGTGCGGTTGCTGTACGACGCAATGCTGAAGATACTCCGCCGCCGACGAACTAGATTCGCGAATAATCATGACGAGGTATCATCATAGCGCGTGGCAAGAGCCTTGACGACAACACTTCGCCGCCGAAAGTAGACCTACCAACGTGACGTAGCAGCAGCGGAGCAAGCCGACGCAGCGGTGATCCGACGCCAGGACTTAACCGTAACGCCAGACGATGGTCTACTCATCTAGACGTGCGATTCGATGGTCATAATGTCACCGCTCTCGTCGACAGTGGAGCCGACTATTCCGTCTGCAGTGGCGAGTTCACCGCCAAGTTGAAGAAGGTGAAAACGGCCTAGCAAGGACCCGATATCCGGATAGCGGGAGGACACCTAATAACGCCGGCTGGAATCTGCACAGCGCGAGTCACGGTAAACAATCGCACTTACCCAGCGAGCTTCGTAATCCTGCAGCAATGCTCCAGGGATGTCATCCTAGGCATGGACTTTCTAAACCAACACGGTGCAGTCATCGACTTAAGGTCCAAGTCGATAACGCTTTCAACGCACAACGCGATACCACCGGATACAAACATCAGTTACCATGCCTTGAATGTGCTAGAAGACTAAGTCACCATTCCGCCTCGCTCCAGCGTAATGATTTCCGTCGGTACCGAAGTGCCTGCAGACATGGAGGGCGTCATCGAGGGCGATCATCACTTACTGCACGACTGTGAAATTTGCGACGCTAGAGGCATAGCTGAGCTACGTGAAGGGAAAGTAAGAGTTATGCTCACGAACTTCCGCCATGAATACAAGCACATTAACAAAGGCACATTAACATTCGCCTACATCGAAGAAATAGTACAAGCCAGCAGTGCTTTCGCCTTCACGGACTCTAGTGCACCTGAAACGACGACTGTAGTACCTGAACCAACTTTCGACGTCAATCAGAACCTTCCCAATTATAAGAAAGAACAGCTAAAAGCTCTGCTCCTGCAATACAAGGACTGCTTCTCGTCGTCGTCAAAAGTTCGACAAACCCTTGTCGCCAAGCATCGCATCATAACCGACGAATATGTCCGCCCACTCCCTCATAGCCCGTATCGAGTTTCGGTGCGCGAACGCGAGGCCATAAGGCAACAAGTTGACGAAATGCTACGCGACTACATCATCCAACCGTCCAAGAGTCCGTGGGCGGCCCCCTTGGTGTTAGTAAAGAAGGATGTAACGCTACGTTTCTGCGTCGATTATCGTCGCCTAAATAAAATCACGAAGAAGGACGTATACCCTCTCCCACGTATTGACGACGCCTTGGATCGACTCTACAACGCGAAGTATTTTTCGTCAATGGACCTCAAAACTGGCTACTGGAAAGTCGAAGTCGACGAGAGGGACCGGGAGAAGACGGCCTTTATAACACAAGACGGACTGTTCGAGTTTAAGGTCATGCCGTTTGGTCTTTGCTCGGCACCTGCGACTTTCCAACGCGTAATGGATAATGTACTGGCAGGCTTGAAGTGGCACACTGCCTCGACGACGTCGTTGTGTTTGCCTCAAGCTTTGAGGAACACCTCCGGCGCCTTCAAACAGTTCAAGTAATCAAGACCTCCGGACTGATGTTAAAGCCAGAAAAGTGCCGCTTCGCATACGAGGAGCTCTTGTTTTTGGGCCACGTCATCAAAAAGTCTGGAGTGTGCCCTGACCCACAGAAAACTGCGGCCATCGCTGACTTTCCTCCGCTCGCCGACAAGAAGGCAGTCCGTAGATTTCTTGGACTGCGCACCTATTACAGGCGCTTCGTCAAGGACCTTTCACGGATCGCTGAGCCACTGACGTACCTCACGAAGGCCGACGTCGAGTTCAAGTGGGAGACCCCGCAAGTCGAAGCATTTGAAGAACTGAAGCGACGCCTGCAATCGCCGCCAATACTTCTACATTTCGACGAAAACGCCGATACCGAAGTGCACACCGACGCAACCAGTGTAGGAGTCAGCGCCGTGCTTGTGCAGAGGACTGACGGACTAGAAAGGGTTGTAAGTTACGCTAGCCGGTCGCTGTCGAAGGCGGAAACAAACTATTCCATAACATAAAAGGAGTGCCTCGCCATCATCTGGGCTACATAAAAGTTTCACCCCTACCTCTATGGCAGGCCCTTCAAAGTTGTGACCGACCACCACGCCTTGTGTTTGCTAGCTAACTAGAAGGATCCTTCAGGTCGTCTCGCACGATGGAGTCTGAGACTTCAAGCATTCGACATCACCGTCGTTTACAAGTCCGGGCGAAATCACTCTGACGCCGACTGCTTGTCTCGCGCCCCCGTCGAGCCGCCGCCGCAGGACGACCAGGATGACGACACTTTCTTGGGACCCATTAGTGCCGACGAATTTGCCGAACAGCGAGCCGACCCGGAACTAAGGAGCCTTGCAGACTACCTGGAAGGCAAGACCGTCATTGTGCACAAGATGTTCAGGCGAGGATTGGCGTCGTTTTTCTTGCGAAACGACATTACCTTAAATACGAACTTCTCACCTCTTCGAGCCAACTACCTCCTCCTGGTACCGTCAGCATTGCGTCCAGAGGTTCTGCAAGCTCTCCATGACGACCCAATGGCTGGACACCTTTGTTTTCCCGCACGCTCGCAAGGATACAAAAAAATATACTACTGGCCTCGCCTCCCTGCCGACGTTGCTCATTACGTAAGGACATGCCGAGACTGTCAGTGACGCAGAACACCGCCGACAAGGCCAGCCGGACTTCTACAGCCGATCGAGCCATCTCGCCGACCGTTCCAGCTGATCGGGATGGACTTACTGGGGCCTTTTCCGACGCCCTAGTCCGAGAATAAATGGATCGTCGTAGCTACGGACTACCTCACCCGCTACGCCGAAACAAAAGCCTTGCCCAAAGGCAGTGCCGCCGAGGTAGCCCGATTCTTCGTTGAGAACATCATCCTGCGTCGTGGTGCCCCAGAAGTCCTGATCAACGACAGAGGTACGGCCTTTACGGCAGATCGAACTCAAGCCATCCTGCGATACAGCCAGACAAGCCATCGTCGGACCACCGCCTACCACCCACAGGCGAATGGCTTCACCGAGTGCCTAAATAAGACCATCGCCGATATGCTGGCAGTAGACGTCGACGTCGAACACAAGACGTGCGATGCCATCCTTCCGTACCTGACCTTCGCATACAACACGGCCGTACAAGAAACAACGCAAGTGGCGCCGTTCAACCTGGTCTACGGAAGGAACCCGGCAACGACACTTGATGCCATGCTACCGGATGTCTCCGACGGTGAAAATCTCGACGTTGCCACCTATTTGCAGCGTGCCGAAGAAAGTCGACAGCTCGCCCGCCTGCGCATCAAGAACCAGCAGAGGACCGACAGCCGACACTACAATCTTCGACGATGCTACGTCGAGTACCAGCCCGGCGACCGTGTTTGGGTCTGGACTCCGATGCGGCGACGAAGACTTAGCGAGAAACTGTTACGTCGCTATTTCGGACCATATAAGACCATCCGATGTATTGGCGCACTGGACTATGAGGTCGTTTCAGACGGGATTTCGCAATCACAGCGACAACTTGCACGACCTGAAGTCCGCCACGTGGTGCGTCTTAAGCCTTTCTACGCCCGCTGACGAACTTCGGTACTTTGTTACTTTGTTATTGTTTTTTTTTCTCTCTCTCTGTACGCGTGGTTTTGTTTCCGCTTTTTTGTTTGTAGCATCGGGACAATGCTTTTTAAGGGGAGGGTATTGCCACGTATACATGTTTAGCTTTCACCAGTGACCGCTTTTCACCGGCTAACAAATTTTGAACGTTATCGCTAGGCACAGAACGCGCCTGCATGTATCGGAAGTTTCTCGAACGTTATCGATGCATCTATCCGTTGTCTCTTGTCACCGACGCTCATGTAATCTGATTGTATGAGCGACGCGAATTATCTAGGACTTTCCGGAAGACATGCGGGTACCAGGGATTATTCTGGGGCCTTCGATGACTCATGTAAAAAAGCCGACGCGCTTCGCCGTTGATCAGATTTCGACGATCGCCGACTGTGTTCGCCGCTTTCGTTATGCTTCGAGTGTAGCTTGCTTTTATGGGCACATGTTCGCCCAATAAAGAATCAGTTTTGTCATACACGACTGTTTTACGACTGTTTACTTCAGCGTGACTACTACGGGACATAATGGGAATATGCTGATCAGACTATCTGAAGTAGAGCACTGCATGGGCCAGTTTTTCAGGTCCGGGCCTGGCTCGAGCGCGAAGGTACCATACTCTTGCCGGCCCGGTTCTGTTCGACCCATTATTCCTTTTGCCTATACCAAGCTAGCTCGAGTTCTCGATTATCGGGAAAATACTGTCATGTGATCAACGGCAGCCGGGCAGTCTTGAAGCTGCATCAAAGCAGGTTTTTGCCCTGCATCCCTTCTTGCTGGTTACTTGATAATTTAATTGTGAAAGAAGTAAACATTTCATTACTAGCCGAACACCCACAGATTATTATGTGAATATTTGGTATGAAACCAAACCATACAATCGACAGTTAGGAAAACAGAGAGGGATCAGGCTGGACACAACCGCCGGGAGTGGCAGAACCCCGGCTTACATTTAGAGATGAAGTTGTAGAAAAGCTCATCGGTTGATTACCATGCTCGTGCTTTAAAGTGTGTGGCAACATACTATAGCGAAGGCATAGGTGGACACTACCGTACACGCCGCGGCCCGCCATTTAGTCTCTTTTGAATCTCATATAGTCATTCGGATGTGCCTACAATGATGGAACTCGAGCTAATAATTTTCGAAGATGGAACTCGAGTTAATAATAATCGAAGTTAATGCGATTAGCATTCACACAATCTAGCGAACAAGAAGCGACACACCGTGTTAGCTAAGACATCATTGTTTAGAATCCGTAGTGTTTCTCCTCATTTTCAAGTGATTCGGCTATATGCGGCCATACACTGTGTCCCTGATTGACCCGCTTTGTTATAACCATAGCTCGCCAATGTTACCTCACGATGGTAGAACAAAGACCGCAGGCCGACGGTGCATGCAGTGACGACAATGGATTTAGAGGTAGGAATGATGTCGATAGAACGACGAAGGCATATGAGGACGACGGCATCACGACGATGAGATGATTCTGAAGTGATGCGATAAATAATTGCGACGGAATACAATTCCCTGACGCCGGTGATCTAATCTCGATTGATTGACAATAATAGCACAATACTAGCGGAATGAAATATAAATTATGCTGATGGAACGTAAGGTGGCATGACGACCAAAGCATTTAATAATTTTTAGCCAACCAGACACGCTTCTGAATAACGTACCAGCATTCTCCCTTTCTTTTCTCCTATTCTTTCCCAAGACGCTTTACAACCATATCCTCTGCCGTTGAGCTCAGTACGCCGGTGCTCTAGCTCATTAGGCCACGATCGCACGTTTACAAACGTATCTTGCCAACAAGTATATTATTCAAGCTCGAACTTAGGGGGAACGTTCATTGAGCTTGGGGGCTCCTATCGAAATACATGGGAAATCAGCAATAGTTTCTCAGAGCAACCAATGCACCAAATCTGATGAGTTATGTTGAATTTAGAAAAAA
>NW_023606115.1:0-60001 GCF_013339745.2 Dermacentor silvarum
CCCCTAACAATGCATTCGTGGTTTGCAAGCGGCTTTATGGTGCTTGCAGCGGAACTCCCGAGTTCAATATATCCAATGTTCAGATCACTATGAGGGAGTTATTTTACATGAGCATCTCTCAGTAAGTTTCGCATGTTCAACACAGAGAATGATTCATTTTATTCGGGATTTTTATGTTTGGGCTTGACTACATTAAAAGCAGATGACTTCGGCACTAATATTTCATCTCTACAACAGGAGTGTAAGCAGGAGCTGGATGCTTCACTCACTTGAATAGCATGAGTCATGAGGTGTGCATCGCGACGCTGGGAGGCCTTTTCAACACACAGCTGAAGGCCACCGGCCAGGGCCCGAATGGGCACAATGGCCATCAGGGCCAGGGCCAGTTTCCAGCGGAAGGCAAAGGCCAATGCCAAGCTTGCTCCAAGCATTATGAGCACTGTGAACATTACTGCCAGGCAGTAGCCTGCAAATGCACAAGGTACCAACAGTGTCACTTCCGCTAAGGCTGCAAATAAAGGATACGATGATGACCAATGTCTACACTGTGAGTACGATTACCTATAAATACACCAATGATCAGAAATTGTGCAGACAACTATCGCATAATGACAGATCTGCATACTGATGGATCTGAATTGACACGCTGGAGTTTAGTAACAAATTACTATATTCTTGCATGTGCATGCACAAAAAATTTAAGAAATTTTGGTAAAAAGTGTATGTTGGTTTAGCGTGACTTGTTTCTTCAAGTGTGGCTTCACTGTACTGCAAATTACATTGCAGTGAAGCCCCACTGCTATTCAATAGGGAGAAATGGTGACAGAGGTGATGACTGAACATACAAAACAGGGTTGCTTCCAGAGTCCTGGTTTTGAGCTAAAAATTGTGCTGAATTGTTTGTAATGCCACTAAAATGATCTTGTATTGTTTGCGCAGCTGATATACACGGATTTTTTTTTCATTTCTGAGAGTTGTGGAGGGCAGATTTCTCAACATAAAAAGCATGCAAATTTAAAAAGATGATCTTGAAGAAAACCATACAGCAAGATATGTTAAACTCTTTACTTGAATTAGCTCTCTGATTCTCTATGCACAATACTACACCAACTAGTGTTACCTAGTGATTTAGAATTTGCTTTCTTTCATAAACCAGAATGGCCAGGACGTTCAATGTACTCAATGAAATCAAAGTGAACTAACTGAAAATGCAAGTGAAACAAATACAAAATGCTTTATAGACTTCAAAAAGGAGACACAACCTATGATAGCTGTTTGATGTGTAAGTGTTCTAGAATGTTACAGCCATCACAAGAAAATGCTGCCGCATTTCCTCTTCCTAATAAACAAGACATTCCGTTCCACTCACAGTTTCAACAACAGGAATGTCACTCACTAGCCGAGAGGCCAATTTGGCAGAGGAATGGGAGTCTTCATCAAACCAGCCCATGTGTTGCCTCAGTATGTTGGCCAACACAGCGACCCGTAGGTGGAATGTCAGGTTCTCACCAGCAATGCCTAAACCCACCGTCTGCACAAAGTAAACCACAGTTCAAGTAATAACTCTTGTAACTATGATCAGTTAAGTCAAGTTTGTTGCACTATGAACACCATAAGCAAGGGAGAACAACTTGGTATTGCTCACGACTTATAAAGGTCTATTCCTCTGTACCTGCCATGGGAAGGATACCATGCAATCATGGTCCGAAAGTGCGACTAACCTAAATGAGTTCAGTTCCCATAGCTTTCCGTAAATTCAGAAAAATAATTAAACAACATTATGCAAACTAACTGCATTATGACATCCATAAGCAATTTCCCATCTGGTACTACATAATATCAGGCAAGACACAGTTCCTGTTCGTTAGAACTACACACATCTCCATCACCTGTGCCCAATGCTCGTAAGTCTAGTCTTGGTCTTGCCATCTACCCTGTCCTCAAGTTCTCTGTTATTGATCTAAACAATGGTGCAGCTATAAAGAAAGCTAAAGAGAAAAATAGTAAGGGTTCAAAATACATGCCATTATTAAACATCAGGTTCACATCAGTGATGATTAGCGTGGCTATGAATGACAGAACAAAAAAAAGAAAAAGTTATGGGATTTAATGTCCCAAAGCAACACACATGCTATGAGTGATGCCGTAGTGGGGAGCTCCGAATTATTTTGAACCACTTGGGGTTTGTTAACGTGCACCTAAATCTAAGTACTCAAGTGTGTTGGCCTACCATTGCCATCAGAATGCGGTCGCCATGGCCAAGGATTGAACCCGTGATCGTGTGCTCATTCACAGTGGCTATTGCGTTTAGTTTTAGCCAGCGCCACTCACGGCCAAGGTGGTAGGCATGGAATCCCCAGGACTAACCCTGTACACAAACACCCAACAAAGTGGCTGGTGGGAAGGCATTATGGTAGCCTGATAGATAGAGCATTGAACACGTAATGCGGAGATGAGGGTTCAGTCCCCTCCTGCAGCAAGTTACACTTTCATTTCCCTCTGCCTTATTATTTCCATATTCCGACATAGCATAACAATTAGCTTTCCCTATGCTTTCTCTGGCATCACCGTCTGTCACTTCGTATGACTGTGGCTAAGAACCACAAATGCTGACTTACCCTGAAGAAGTGCCCCAGACCACTAGCAGCTGCCAGGACCAGGAACATCATGGACCAGAACAAAGCAGCGTCTGGCATATCTTGCCCAACCAGGGTGAATGTCTACAATGCAAGAGTACAAAGTCACTAGGTGAGCACTACTCTGGCAAAGGTACTATGGTTAACAAAGCAAGCTGAGAGTGAGGCTAGGTGGAGACAGTGCAAGTACTCACATGCCATTCTCATCTAGTTTTTTTTCAAAGCTGCATATAAAATGCATTTCCCCGCCTGCTCAATTCAGAAACCTTTTATAGTGACGTCCTATTTACACTTCTAGCTTCATCTGGACTCAGTACACTGTACAATGCACAACGAATGCACAAGATTCTTATTCCTAGTTTCGGAA
This sequence comes from Dermacentor silvarum, assembly GCF_013339745.2. Classification (NCBI taxonomy): domain Eukaryota; kingdom Metazoa; phylum Arthropoda; class Arachnida; order Ixodida; family Ixodidae; genus Dermacentor; species Dermacentor silvarum. The sequence continues at coordinate 3,004 of NW_023606115.1, forward strand.
ATACACAATGAAATCTAACAGATATCTATAGATGTACACCCTCACGTGAGCAAAAGTATAAGGACCACAGGGTCACCGAAAAAACTGAACTTCTTCATAACTAATAAGCATAAACTGGAATTAACGGGTACACTGAAAAGTTTGTACAGTGAAAGCTCGTTAATTCGCACCTCATTAATTCGAACTTTCGGGTTAATTCGAACTGATGGTCACGGTCCGGCCACAATATATAGGCGTCTATGGGTTAACCAACTCGTTAGTTCACGCGCGCATCGGCTCCTCTATCGATAATTCGAACTGCGCACCGCTGCGTGGTAGTATTTTATACTGCCGCCGCAAGCTTTCAAGGCTCAACGATAGATGGCGCGAGCGCAGCGGCGTCACTGTCGTCATTGCGCTCGCTCTTCGCATCGTGTGGTGGTTCGTGCCAGACTGTCTGCGTAGTCTCCGTGTCCTTTGTGTACCGCACATTCAGTCGCTAGGCCTCGTGTACGTCAGAGCTACGAAGTCGTTCGGTGCCGTGTCGCTACGATGTGACGCTGCTCACGGCCTTGCATATGTTGGTGCGTTCCTGGGATCAGGTCACGGCAACAACTGTTGCCAATTGCTTCCGCCACAGTGGCTTTTGTGTGACCAATGAGGGCACAGCTTGCGAGCCCGACGAGCGCGAGGCCGTGGTCATTCCTGCCGGATTGCGGGATGCGCTGGAGGACGTGACCTTCGACGACTACGTCGATGCAGATCGCTGTGCAGTGGTCTGCGGCACAATCACCGATGATGATATCATCGCGCAGGTGACTGGTGGAGAAGCGCCCATCGTTGATGTAGGTGCGGATGACGAAGAGGATGATGCACCCACGCGGCCCTCAGCTTTGGAACTAATGGAGACTATGCGTGTCGCGCGTCTATTCTTCAGCTTCGAGGAAGACGCAGAGGATGCTTTCTGCCACGTTCGCGCGTTGGAAAACAAGGCTATGGCGATCGCATTCAAAGAGAAACAGACAGTGATCACGGATTATTTTCGCAAGTAAATATTTTGAGTGATTTTCCAACAACCTGGTCTCAATTCCTGCTGTTTTTTCAATGAATTTCGTTAGTTCGAATTTCGGTTTAATTCGAACTCATTGGGCGTCCCCGCGAAATTCAAATTAACGAGCTTTTACTGTAATGCCAAGTTTCGACTGCAGTCCTCAATTTCAAGTTGCATTCATAGGCAGAGGGAAAAAATTGGCTTTATCGTGCAATCTCTGGTTCGTATACTTTTGCGCACGGTTGTACATGGTATTGCAGAGGTTTATTAAAAGCACAAAATGTGTGAAAGACGTTTTTTCTTCAAAGATCTGGCTGTACAATGTGGAATCAAAAGGCTTTGTGGATTGGAACTGGTAGAAGTACAGATAGATAAGTTGACTTACTGATTGGTCGATTGATTGATTAATTTGTAAGGTTTAATTGCCCAAAACAACACTGCTTTCATCTAGGCACTCTACTGAAAGGGCTCTGATTTATGTTTGACTGCCTGAGGGTACTTAAAATGCGCACCTAAATTTAAATACATGACCATTCTTGCCTTCTGCTCCCACTGAAATGAGGCCACAGAGGCCAGGAATCAAACCCGCAACCTCCTACTAAGCTGCAGAACACCATAGACACTGACTCACCATGGCATGTAGAACTTCAGATAGTACAAGTCTGTTCCATGGTGCACACATTTTGCAGGAGAGATTTGGCATGTTTTCATCAGCTGATAGCAGTTTCAATGGTGAATCCCAGTGGCGGAATCGGAGCAGCGGATGGCTTCCGCGATCGAGCACCTCTTTCTGGTGCAATGCCTCCACATCCATAATTGAAACACAACCTACGCTTCTGGAGCACATAGTGTGAGAGAGACAGCGGAAGTTCTCTACCGGATTCAGCATTACCCAGAGTACACTGCATGTGGTCATCTGCTTTCGCTGTTCGCTGCCAGTGTCATCAGCCTGTCTATGTTAGGTCATGCATTTTGAAGTCAGGAGTTTTCAACTTTGATATCTCACCAAGCATTGCCGAACTACGTCGTCAATGAAACAGACAAATTTGGGTCTTTTTGCACGCAGTTAAAATATCCTGTCAAGTGTGTGCTCAAAAGTGGCGGTTACAGCATCGCTGTCTGTGTCCAATTTGTCACGTGTATCAGAACTTGAGTCGGAGCTGTCACTATTGAGCATCAAAAGAAATGCAGCATGCCACGACAAGTCGTCCATGGCGCCTGTAATCACCATGAAAGCGATCACTACCACAATGCTAGTGAGCACGATGAGCAGGAAACAAAAATGCACAGGTGAACGAAATACATTATGCAGAGTTCTGGTCCACTCTGCCGATTTTCGCAGAGCAGCTTCGACTGCTCCGCTGAGTGATTGCTGCTCGAAATCTGCTCTCAATCTCCCATTCGAACACAAGACTAATTCTGCTATTGGAACACAGTTGCTCCAAAAAGAACCCAAAATGTTGCTCAGACTCTGCCATTCAATACATTATAAGTAAAAATAAAAACAGCATTTACAAAATTATAAAGATTGAAATGCCCTCTCCAATGCCTTCTTTTCATTTCCATTATACCTTACAAATACAAGAGACATGCCATTACGATAACAGATATTTTGCAAGCACACACTACTGCATATTGGCAACAGAAACGTACCAGTATTTGCGGAGAATAGACGTGCTATTTAAAACAGATATAGTGAAATCCGTGAGGATAAAGCAGTTTCATGCACCTATTATATTGCACAATGCATGGAAGTCCCACGAAGATTAACTTAAAAATCAGCACAAAAAATGAACAAATATGCAAAAATTGAATGCATTAAGTTAACTCACCTTTCTTAATAAATAAGTTGTTATGAAACTTATATGCTAACAGGAAAACCATGCTAAATAATCTAAATTTCGTTCTTGTAACATTCTGGTTGACTTTTGGGTACAGTCACCGAACGATTATTCGAACACCGATAATTCAGACATGCTTGATTATTTGGACAGCCCAGCAGCACTGCCACTAGCCCCATAGACTTAATGTATAAGGATGACCGAAATTTCGGACACTTTACAGCACGCTGTGTGGTAATTCGGACTTCAGCTGTGCAATGCTGTGCGGTAATTCGAACTTCCAGTGGTAGAACGCCCGCCTCGGCTGCGGGAGGCTGTGGGTTCGATTCCCACCACCGCCGGGCACCCACTGGTTCAAAAAAGTACCCCGGCCTGGCGTTCGGCTTCCTTCAGGGGTGATATGCCTGGGAAAGGAGCCTGCGCCCTGAATTCCCGTCGAAACCAACGTGAGCACGGAAAAAGTGATGTCTGGACAGCCCCCATGGCGGTCATTTCCCATGTGGCGCCCCAAGCACCTATTGAGGTGGGGGCACCTTCGGGTTGAGGTCAAACACCCCTTTCCAAGTGTTGAGGTCCCATAATGGCTGAGCACCAGGCCGGGAGCGCGCTTGTACCTATTTTACCGGTAGGTACCCGGCGGCAGCACTTGCCTCCCACAGCCGTGGCAGATGCTAGTCTACAAGGCCGTCTGTGGTTGGTCAAGAGGCGCCCAGAGACAACAGCTGAAATCTCTATTGGGCCCTCTTTCGAGATGTGGACCCCCACGACAGCCGAGCACCAGGCCAGAGGACATCTCTACCCATTAGAGAAACCGGTGGGTTCCCGGCGGCACCGGGATTTGAACTCGGTACCTCCCGCATATGAGGCAGATGCTCTACCGCTAGGACATCGCTGCAGTTGTGAGATCACACTGAATCAGATAATTGTACACTGAATCAGATAATTGTACAGCAACATGATAAACTCCCGATACAGCTTTCTGTTGCTCACTACGTGCTACATAAACGTGTTTTTCCGAGCGTGAAAGAAGCTCGCGAATACACGCAGAGTTGCCGCGCGACTGGTCGCTCGAGGCACTTTGCATGTATTCACGGGATTCTTTCACGCATGAAAAAACACTTTTATGTAGCACGTATTCAGCAACAGAAAGCTGTATCGGGAGTTTTTCATGTTGCTCTACAATTTCTTGATTGACACTTTGACAATTAGGACAGTACTTCGAGAGTTAGATAATTAATTACAATTAGCTCATTAAATCTCAGTAACTAAAAAATTACTGGCGGCTACTCCACTGCACTGGAAACAATACGGACTAGGTTTGCATCTTGTAACGGCATTACTTTTTTTAAATCATGCTGTGTAATAGCTGGGACACCCTGTATATGCTGTAACACTCCATTAAACAGAGTCAACAGGTGGCTTGGTGGCACTCCAGTCAAGTCAGCTGCAAGTTTCAAACCAATTCAGTACTTACCTTTTGAATAGGCTATGGCTTAGACTGCTAGCTCACAGGCATATGTTGTGACAGAAAGCACATGGTGTAATAGATGTGAAAACAGGAAGGGGCTGACACAGTGACTCGAGTGCTCACTCACTGAACCCTTAAGCACCTCTGAAAAACAGCTAGGGAACCCCTGGACAAAGAAAACATTGTGCAGCTAAAATCACTACCAAATCAGAGGCATTCACAAGACCACACTCATAGCTGCAATTAGAATCTAACACATCACTTCTGCATGTCCTCCTTGAACGTTAACTACTAGGATCACCCACATGAAATGCAAGCTGATGTGCATGAGCTGTCTACAACCCATTTCTAAGTCAAAAAAGCACTATCACCTCCAAGGCACAAGTATACACCCTTCTCACCCAAGCCCTCATCCACCTCCTCTGAGGTCCCACAGAAGATACCCCTCACTACACACACTGTGGTGACTGCTTGAACATCCATCATATCCCGTGGATATGCCACCTTCAGCCTCCTGCACAACCTTATCCCACCTCCTGATCACCACCCCCCAACCTTGGGTGGCTGACTACAGCCACCACACTTGTCATATGTAAGAGGCCGCCTGCGGCGCGAAAAAGAAGAAGAGCACGTGAAGCACAGTGTTCGGAACGGCACGAGCTCTCGAGGCGCGTGAGCCGAGGCGTGATCGGGGGATGAACGGCGCTGTCGGTAGATTATCGACGTGGCTCCGGGCCAGGAAGGTCGCATCGCCAGCTCCGCTCTGGCGAAGGGAGACTTGGGGGTCTGGTTGAGTCCGTGACGTTGGCCGTCCAAGGTGTGGCCGTCGACCACGGCAAGTTCGAGCGAGGCTCCTGGACTGGCTGCAGCCTCTCACGGCAGGACCGGGCACCCCAGAGAGGACCCCCCTTCTATGGCAGACCGGCACGTTCGATTCTCCGCGGGACGCCACGTCGGCACTCACGAAGAGGTAGCGACGCATCCCGACGCTAGGCCTATCCAGGTGGGCCTAAGCAACGCCGAACGCCGTCACTGGAGACTTACTGACGAGCTCATCACCGACGAGCCGACGAGCTCCCTACCGATAAAGAGACGACGCGCCGACGGCAAGGCAAAGGCGACTATAGCATCAACGAGAACACCTACTGCTGGAGAAAAAGGGCCGACGAGCTTCGGACTCGGACAAACGTGCAACGACGAACGCAGCAAGGTGACTCTTATTCGTAGCGTCTCAGAGATAAGACAGGGTTGCCTGACTTTGAAGAGTTAGCTGCCACGGACGCGCGTAGGCGCCAAGTAGAACTTGTTGTGTACAGTAGGCTTTAGTTTGTATCTTTATTAGTATTTCTTCTCGTAGTGTGCTTGGGTGTGCTTGATTTTTAGTTTTGGTTTTGATGTTGCGTATTAAAAAATCTGTTTGCTGTGTCGCCATCCGTCTTCCTTCTCCATCTCTTCTAACACCCGCACGCCCCCAAGATCGGTGACAAACACATCACAACACTACAGGAGCAAGAGTACCAGGCAGTGTATGCCTTATCCGGCATCATATATATGCCGACAGAGGGAGCCTGCACTGAGGCCACCTGCTCATTAATCCGATAAGCAACATATAAAGCTTGAGCTCTCTCTATCTCAGCTTCGCAAGGGTGCGCAGAAGGTGAGTTTCAGAGGCCGCATCCAGCGCACCGGTTGCATTATCCAGAAGCAGTATCAGGGGAGTCTTGACCATTGCTCAAGTGATAGCCAACCGCTGGCATTGCCCCTCGCTCAGCTGGCAGCCTTGCTCACCTATCTCTGTCTCGTAACCCTGACCAAAAAAGAAATAAACCAGATGCTTAACTTACCATTGTTAAATTATTATTGCCTGTGCAAGCAACACTGCACAAGCCAATTGGAATAGCAAATTGGCCAAGTTTGTAATGATCTAAAAATAACTGCAATAAACTGGTCAAATATACCAATTATAGGTGACACAGAATGCCTGCCAGCTTCTGAGAGTTTGATGAAAGCATTCTCAAAATATACGCACCTGAAGCGTAGTTGCAATCACACTGCATCTGTGCACACAGACCACAGATACCTCTCAACCCTTCACCACATTAAATGAGACATAGCTTCTATATGGAAGAAGATGAAAAATGAGACACACATGCTCTGCTCCTGTACACTATTGAGGCAGAATACATAACTAGGGTCCTTTCTAAATGGAAACCCGCACAAAATCCTCTATCTTAAGCTGTCAGTCATATACTACAAGCAAGGCTTGGTACTGTCAAAGAAAGTTATTGTGCCACGGAAACTAAAAGCCCATATCGCTACGTGTATTAGCCTGTATTTGATATTCCTGGCCACCAGTGTATGCACGTCCATGAGTTTTGCTTTGGTGATTGACATGCTAATGTTCTTTCTGGAGTTTTACGTGCCAAAACCAGTTCTGATTATGAAGCACGCCGTAGTGGAGGGCTCCTGATTAATTTTGACCACCTGGGTTTCTTTAACATGCACAACACAAGCCCATGGGTGCTTTCGCATTTCGCCTACATCGAAAATGCGGCCGCCTCGGCCGGGATTCGATCCCGCTACCTCGTGCTCAGCAGCACGCTTTTGCTGACTGAGCCACCCCGGTGGGTAACATGCCCATGTTAGTAATAATTGCTGTCATGCCAGGCATAGTCAAGTGCCACACGATGAATCCACCACCTATTGTCAAATGGCCAGCTGCATCTACGCAGTTCACTGTACAGCAAGATTATTAGTTGCCCACCTTATCTGCGTAGTAATAGCAATGAGTCACACAGGATTGTGAGCGTAGAACCTAGTGCCCCAAGTCAAGCTGCAAATTTTCAGCATTTTTTAGAGTCTTTGCATTTTGTACATTGTTCTTTCATGCTTTATAGCTTACTAATAAATGAGAAACAACTCACCCAACTTTCAGTTCTATGGAATCACGCACTTTTCTCGAGATAAAAGAATTCATACATGCAGAAATGAAAGCTACACTTGCCAGTTTTCGTTAATAAATACAGGAGGCAATGTAAGGAGAAGCCGACATAAGCAATGGAGTTGTCTTTTTGTGAGGAGTCAGTCATGCTTACAGATCCCGCATGCAAAAGCACATGAAAGCTACCAAGACACATAATCAGAAACAGGCACAACAAACATGCACGAAGGTTACGAAAGACAGCATTAAGCCAGAGAAAAAAAAAGCAATTATAAGCTGTTGTTTCAAGTAGAGCACAGTTTAAAGGAGAAATTGTGCCTTTTGATCACAATAAGACATTGAAACAGTACAATTGTGGCAAAAGCACCTTCATCCAAACTGCAACTGCTGCATGTGAAACTGAAGTAATCAATTGTATAAAACTAAAGTAAACACAAACAACAACTTCGCATCAAGCCATTTATTGCTATGTTTACTGCAGTTATTGATTAACACACCACTGCACAAAAACTGCACAGAACTATGCAAAATATAAGAATTTAATACTGTAAAAAGATAATTGCTAATGAATTTTAACATTTCAATATGAACCGTATGTAGAAAAAAATGTAAAAAGGAGTGAGAAGAGCACAGAAAATACAGGAATCTACTTTCAGCTACAGAAACCAGAAAGCCATAAAATAAATTAGGATGATGACCAAGCCTTCGATACGTTGGATCACAAAGTACTCCTTGAAAAATTGGCTCAAATTGGATTCCACGGAGCATTCCCATAGAGGTTTTAAAGGACTACTTCAAAAATCGACATGAGGTCATTCGAATTCAAGATATAGAGAGCAACTCAATTCACATAAAGCATAGAGTCCCACAAGGATCCGTGCTAGGCCCACTGCTTTTTAATTTGTATGCTAATGATTTGGTCTATCTGTCGTTGCACTCAAAGTTATAGCAATTTGCGGATGATACTGCTTTATTATTACCCCATGAAAATTTTATTGAAAGTGTTACTTTACTACAAGAAGATATATGCAAAATAATGACATGGTTTGAGAACAACTATATATTTGTAAACAAAGAAAAAACACAGTTATTCTACTTCCACAGCCCGTACAAAAAAGTGGAACTGACCGAACATCTATACTTGCATAGTGAGCGCTGCAATCGATGCTCCTGCCAAAGTATGCACTATGCTACCAAAATAAAGTACCTTGGCATTATTTTCGATGAATCCTTCTCATTTGTCCATCACATACAATATGTAGCTAAAAGACTCCAAACAGTACGCGCAGTTATTTACAAAATCAGGTCAGTATGTGATCTTCGCTTAAGAAAACTCACCTATAAGGCTCTGGGTGAAACTGTATTAAGATATGGCATTACGATATATGGACTGGCCTCGCCATATAGGCAAAACATGTTAAATAAAGTAATACAGAAAATAACGCATAACATAACATTCGGAACAAACAGCAGCACTGTGGGCCACAGCGAGCTGATGGCAGAACATGGAATATTTGATATTCAACGACTTTTTCTTTTGGTAGTTACAAAGCATTATTTTGATGAAACATTTAAAACAAAAAACTTAAAAACTCGGGATTTGCGCAAGATTGAGACATTCGTTTGGGCTATAGCGTTCACGAACTATGGTAAAAGAACGAGGGCATTTTATGTATCGAGCTACTTTAACGAAATACCAGAAGTCACCAACCTATCGTCACTCAGGAAAATATAAAATTTCATACACCACACAGTTCTGGCAAACAACTGGGAATAATAAGAGAAAACGATGTGATGGGAGTTTTTTTCCAATGATATTTCGCTAACTATTGTATAAAACGGACTAGGATATTGTGTTCTTTGTGTTTATTTTTCGTGTGTTTTTGTTTCAAAACATTTCACTACTACATATGATGGAATGGAGGGTCGTCTGTACACACAATATTTTTTAGCTGAAATATGTAATTGCCTACGTTATTGCTTGTGCAGGATAAACAATTGGAAATTAGGTGAGCGATGAAGGATAACGGAAAAGGAGGAATGGGGAAAAGTGAAAGAAAACAGGTACTATGCCTTGCTGAGAGAAACTATACAGTGATTCGCATAAAAGCATCAATGCTTTCGCGGACTTCAGGTTTTTGGTACATAAAGAAAATGTGTATCTATATGCATAATTTTTTTATCTTCCTGCTGTACCTATTTTTTCCCATTGTTTCCGTTGTTTCAAGCACAAAACTGTGTCATTGAGGCCAAAGCACTGCCCTGTCCCGCTCAAAAGCATCATTGCTTTGGCGGGCTGAGGAAATACTCAGATTGTATATATTGTGTTCTAAAAATTATGAATGAATGAATGAATCATGAAGAATACAGCTCAGGTATAATGGCTCGGCCTGTGCTTACCTTAGGAACAATAACGATGAACTTGTGCATGCCAACTAGCTTGGCCATCTCCACAACTTCAGTCCTTGTGGTTTCCCCCTGGCCAAATTGGGTGCTCTCAGCAATGAAGTAGTTGAACAAAGTTGTCCTCTTGCTCACAAGGCTAACTTCGGAACGCAGCCACCGTACACTCAAAGACCTAAAGTTCACGCCATCCAGAGTAATCTAAAGAAAAGTGCAGAGAAAACATTGATTACAGGCCCTACTATTAGCTGCAGCAGGTTCTGAGCATTATAGTCAGCAAACAAATCCAACAAGTCAGAGCCACAGAGCTTCTTCACTTAACATAGTACACTGACAGCTTTACAAAAACAAATTATGCAGCAATATCTGCACCTTGGTAGAAACCTTTAAGGTTACACTTTTCTGGCTCCCAGAAACTGTCACTGCCTTCTTCATGAGGACTTCAAGGCAGCAGTCATTTAACAATGCAAGTCTACGACAAGCTATTTTGACTTGATAGTAGCTTCAAACATGATGAGCAGATATCTAGTGTTAGGCAAATGAAAGGAGCAATCTGGATACATTTTTTTCCACGGCCATTTCTACAAACGTGGCAAGTTCTTTAAAGGAAAAGAACCTTATTGTATCATACACCTATTCCTTTGTTTGCAATTCTTTAACACCCTTGTGACTCAAGAACAAACTTTCTGCAACCCTTGATACTGTCGGCAGGAAAAAGTGTTTGGTGCAGGCTAGTTGATCAATAACTGAGCAAGAAATATATAAACGAAGACTGAATACTTCTGCCCAAAATCTTTGACACAGCCAAACTTTCCAATATTGCAGGCAAATACGAGGATCTTGTCGGCAGCTTTCCATGATAATTAAAAAAAGCGGTGCTATAATGTCTCATTCACAGTCGTACTGACTTTCTTTCAGCACTATCCCAGTTCCACAGCTTGACACTCCCTCCCATTCAGTTAGTATCACACTGGCACTAAAGCTCAGTCAAGTGAAGACGACTAACCCTTGCCAACAGAACCCACCTCGCCATAACAGGGGTCATAGAAGCGCACAACCAGGTTGAGTAGTGTGCTCTTCCCCGAGCCACTTGTACTACAGATGGCCACAACTTGACCTTTGCCGGCTTACAGGCTGACGTCTCGCAACACCTGGCTAGTGCAGCACCAGGGAAGCAAAGAGTAAAAGAAAGAAAATGAACATTCAACTGATGTATACACACACAAACACAAAAAAAAAGAAACTGCAGCATCAATTCCACAAGGCAATTGTGAGCGCTGTGGTTTCCGTAAAGGCCACTTGTATACAAATAGCAAAAGGTAATAAAGGAAGAAAATCAGTTCTCCTCGAACAACATATGCTGACGACTTGGGAGGTGCATAATCAGGATGTCATTTGCAACAAACTTCTTAATTTTTTTACTACTCTCTCACACCTTAACGAATAAGAACACCTCTTCAGCAGCAGCTGAAGACACAATTCTTTTTATCAGCTTCTAGCCCATGCGCAATCTGGGACACGCACAAGGGGGTCATTTGTGTAATAACTAGGGGTAGACGTATAGTTGAAGCTTCAAATATGAATACAAATACGAATAGTTAATGTGTAGTATTCAATGCGTATTCAAAAATAAGCTATTTCGTATATTCGAATATTCAAAACTAACGAAATTCTAATTCAGAGCCTTGATTATGAATATGAATACGAACAGTTAGTGTGTAGTATTCCATTCGTATTTGAAAAAAAACTATTTGGTACATTCGAATATTCAAACCTAACCAAATATTTCACAACAAACGACTAGAAGTCAAGTTACTGTTTTCTGTCTGCTAAACAAAGTATATCACTAATTCTCAGAAGTGTGACGACAAAATTTTCGAACGAATGCCAAAATAAAATGGGTAAAACAAGTTTTGTTTTCAGTTTCGTGACTGAAGCCTACATGACAACCTGTATTTCTTGCTTGTGATCAGTCATTTAGTGTATATGGCAGTGTGGCTGTGTTGCAGATTTATTTTTTCCGCAATGACCAGTGATGTTTTTCTTGCAACAGACCCCTTTACATGCATCTATGGCAAATCCGTCCTTCAGCTGCTCATTATTTTTCTGCCTACCAGCAACATTTATTCATTCTTTGGCAGCCATATATTTAGTGTTTTCGGAAAGCTAGTCATACAACTGCCACTTTTATTGGAGAGCTTGTTTGAAACCAGGCTCTAAAGTCGTTGAGTCTACTCATGCAGTTTTTGTAATGGCAATTGGTAATTTTCTTGTTTCAAACTATTCATTTGACTCAGTTACCCGTCTTTTTTTGCACTAGTTAGTAATGGCGTGGTACCTAATCATACCCAAGTAAAAATTCCTGCTGTAAATATATGCATCTGTGTTTGACTATTCCACATTCGATTTGATATTCAATGCCTTACTATTTCTGTTAAAAAATTGAACTTTGGCCACCTCCAGTAATAACCAGTGCTGAGGAAGACATGTTAGACTAGCGCCAAAACATGTTTCAAAGTGCATGTTATGCAGTGCATTAAGGCACACAAAACATGTCGGGACGCATCCTCGCAGAGGCATGCCAAGAACCAATTTTCATTACTTCTGCATGATGCAAATAACTACAATATGGCGGTGTGCAAATGTATACTGACAATACTTTTCTTGCTACTTTAACGTTCCTCACATGTCTATTTGTGCTCAGAAGAACACGCAATTCATTGTGTCAGTACCTCATGAATGTCAGAGAGAATTTTTGTTTTCAAGGCATCAACACAACGAATCTTTATATCACTAGAACTTATCTTTTAAAATATTCTTTCCACACACAGTAACAGACTGGAACAACTTACCTGCGACAAATTTAAGTAGCCCTGATGACATTGTGCAAGATGTGGTTAAATTTGTTTCTTTTTTTTTACAGATACCTTGTTTAGGTTATATAATTATGTTGCACATTTGCCCAGTTCTTTTCATGTTCAGATTTTTATTTGCTTGGCAGTGTCTTATCCTCTTTACTGAATTGTTCCATTGCTCCAACTTTTTGTCCTTTAAGGTATTTATGTATATTTTCCCCTTTGGATTTTGCATAAATCATATGTCCCTGAGGCTTGGGCCCATACACAAGGGCCTGCGGTATATAATAAATAAGTAAATCAGTAAACAAACAATAAATAAAGAAATAAATGTTAAAGGAGAGACAGGTATATTGATCACAACATTTCTCAATTTACATCTTCATGTGCTAAAGCGCATTCATTTAAAAAGTGTATGTTTTGAGGACTGAGGGTACTTTGCAAGCAAAATATATAGGTTTTTCTTCAGTATGCTGTTTCTAGTGTTAGCTAATGTTTGTAAACATAGCAACAAAAAATATATGCATGCGAACACTGGCCAAAAACACTGATGCCTGTGTTTGTAAGTTAAGAGCATTATTTTCCTCCGATTCCATTCATTTCTTATCACCTGAAAGAGCGAGTGGCCCATCCTGGCAATAACGAAGGTGTGGCATCGTGCGTGCCAACGATGAAGAGCAAAATCAATGGGAGATGAAAAGAATCTTTACAAAATACACCACCAGCTCTGCTTTTGCATCAGGTTCGCAGATACTTTTACAAATAGATCAAGTATGTGCAAGCAAAAAAAAAGGCAGGGAGGAACGAACTTTTCCACACGAAAAAAGAAAAAAAATAGGCGAGATAGGAAGAGAAAATTATTGTCAGAAGAAATGTGTAAATAAAAAAGGAAAGCGAATAAAAATACCTTTACACGACTCTTACCAAGTGGCCTGGGTATCTTGGATAAAAGAAGGAGTGGTCCTTAAAAGAAAGATGGGAGGTGAACTGTTTTAGCTGCACACCAAGTTCAGAGTACGAGTCGCTATCACGCCTCTGGAAACACAAAACATGCATCGAATTAGTCTTGGAAGTTCAGTGCAAACATAAAACATAAAGGGAGTGACTCATCATTGATTATATTCATGTACAAGTTTGTGCTAAGGGGTATTTATATTACTAAAAGCAAGTACATCTATGTCTGCTGTCATTTTCAAAAAGGGAGTATTGTTATTGATAGCTACAGGATATTTTTTTGTCCGCACCTAGAACTCAGCTGAAATGTTCTTGTCAGCTGAAAAAATTTTTATTTCCGCTACTTGTCTATGTGGATACCACAATGTGGCATTAGGCATCCTGCTATATTTGTGGAGTAGTACGTTTCTATGAACTGATTCAATTTGTGACAGCTATCAAAAAAGCTGAAATTTTTGCTCTAGCAACAGTTCATTGCATTAAATTTCTGTAAGCTCAGTTTGGTTTTGCCTGCATTCAAACAGATGGCAAGGAACCAAGTGGTTTCATTAAATTGTCAGAAACCACCAAACGAAGCCAAGCAAATGTTTTCTTTGTCTTTGTTGTCTTAAAATGTGGCTAAGTAGCCCTAGAATTTATGACAGAGGATGCGGTAATGAGCAGCAGTTTGTGAAACCTTGTCCTCCGTAGTATACAATAGACTCCTGCAAAGATGAACTCGAACGAACCAAGCAAAGTATGTATCCATGGAAGTCATCAAAGAAAATAAATTCACAATCGTAGGTACATCCCAATCTTTAAAAGAAAATGCAAATATATAAAAAGAAACATTTATTGCACTTGCATTATTCAAAGTATTGACTTATGCACATTTGTTTTGGCTACTCAGTAATTTTTCCTTGCTGGCACTTTGAAAATATGTGTACTATCTTAACACTGACACTTAATCTAATTTGTTGAAATATCCTCTACTGCCTGCATGATAAAAAAATGTGCCAATGTATTTGGGGTATTATCATCTGCATCACATGTGAGCACAACTCGTTCTTGTTGGCTCTTTGGCAAAATCCTCGCCACCAGCTTGCAAAGACACTTTGAGGACCTCCTTGATTAATGTTTCTATGGTGTCAGGCCTGCGTGTTTCACATAGCCGTCGACACCAGCATGTGTTTTTGTCCACAAAACAAAATTTGCTTTTGCTGGAGCGAGAAGTTGCTTAGGATCTCACGACGATTCGAACAGCAAGCATCTGCGATGACCACAGAAATGCAGTTTGGGTTAAGCAGATTTTTTTTGCGCAGGGTTTATGGGAGACCAACCAATCCAACAATTGCACACTGTTCCGCATAGCTGAACATCTAGCTTTATTGGCTTCATCTTAATGGTAGTCTACTGTATCTCCTCAAAGATTTCCTCTTCATCTGATTTTTGTAACTAGGAATGATAGGCAAGCCAGTTATTTATTAATTTACAGGGTGAGATCTTAAGTGCATTTAACACAGGCAACACAAATAGGTCAGTACCAAGACATCAATAATACAAACATGTAAAAAAAAAGAAAGAAGGAAAGAAAGAAAGAAACTGAAGCTGCCAAAGTGCTGTGCAAAGGCTAGCTTGATCTGTCTTTACAAAAGTGCCAGAGTTTACTTCTTGTACACTGCATCTGTAAAACAAGACTTCCAGAAGTGTGTTCAGGTTAAGCGTGATGGCAGCTGTACATCTTGACCCAGGAGAATAACTCCACCAAATCAAAAACAAAAAGAGATATCTTTATGAACTTTCTGCAGAACAACAGCGTGTAGCAAAAGTACAGAGAGGTGGGTGAGTTGGTTTGAATTCACAGCATACTTAGGTAGCGCAATCTGTTATTTCATGCTGTCTAAGTGCCATAAACTGCAACAATGCTATAACGGATATGAACTGGGTGTGGGTTTCGACAAGTTAGTATGATGTAAGGCAAGATTTAACAGTGTGGAAAAGAGGACAATGTAAGCACAAGAAATGGACACATAAGAGCACTCACACATGTCCATTTCTCATGCCTTCACTGGTTTCTTTTTTTCCCAGCACTGTCAAGTTTTGAGTTAGCTACAGAAACAGTAAATGATAGGTACAATGTGATGGATGCACATGTGAGCCTGAAGCACAGCTCCCATTAATTTGGTGCGTGCGTAGGCCACCAAGAAATGCAGATTTTGTATGATTTCATCATTCAATTACTTTTGCCTGCTGTTGCAACGGTACAGTGACATGCGTTTTTATCCTAATCTCATAGAAAGATGATTTTGTGGTAACCACTGTTCTGTTCTGGGACATTGCAGAAAGATCACATTTTATGGTCCGGATCATTTGATGTAATACTTGGAACAGTAACTTGCCTGGTTTTTAAGAAAAAAAAAGCTAAGTTTATTTTCTTTCCATGTTGAACACATAGCTAACAGGCAAAACGTTGTTTACCTTTAAAATATAAGCAGTTGTTTTCTGGTCCAGCGCATTATTGTTTTTCTACAGCAACAGTATTTCGAACCTCCTTTGCTAGCTGTCCTTGATAACTTCTTACCTTTCTTTTACAGGAGTTCTTTGCAGATGCCATTTTAGTCAAAGGTAACCCTTACCAAATCAACATGAAAAAGATGAAAAAAAAAGAAAATTGTGAAGAGGACAAGTTGATTGACATCTGTTTTTGAAAATTGCATTGCTTCAGTCTAATGTCACCAGGTCAGCAGAATCAAGAGCGAGGGCAATTTGACTCACTAGTTGTTACTCGGGGGGCGGAGTGCTAGATGGCGAAAGGAGTCTTTCGGTATGGATGAACATGACAATCAATAAAGCCCTTAACTTGATATGATTGGTGCAGGCGCTGCACACAATTGCCCAATTGTTAGATGTGCTAATGTTCCTTGTTCTGTGGTTCATTTTTCAGGTTACAACTAGTGTGGAGTCTTCTAATCAACACCTATCTCAATATTACTTCGTGCTACAAAAAGCATGTACGAATTCCTTCAAGTCTGCTAATGAGATTGTGCTGCCCTCATACTGCGACACTGCAAAATACTATTATCAACAGCCCAACAGATTTTTTAATGGTGCCGCAACAAGCATAAAGAAGAAAAAAAATGCGCTTGCAAGCACACACACGTGTCAGGCGGTTTTTAACATCTGACTTGGAGCGATAGCTTTGCACGTTGGCAGGGGCCTGATGCATGACCGAAAGAAGCTGAACTTGCGGGTTTTGAAGAAGCTACATGCATACTGCCAGTGTGCATCATGACATCTGACTATCCGTTAAACAACATGCGTGTATTTTTCTTTGAGACTTACCAAAAAGCAAGTGCATAGGCATCGTAAAGGACCACAAATGTCAGGCCGAATCGAAATGCCATGGCTACATGCGCCTTGCAGCAGTCTTGCCCGCTTCTAGAGCAGTCATGTACCTGAGGAAACACAGCAGAGTCAGTGAAAGCCTTCAGATGAAACACAATGCTAAACAAATGTTCGATTGCAAGGCACACTCTATCAAATGCATGCTAAGAGTGCAAATAGAGATCTCTACTATTTGAATTTGTGGTCATAGCAATAAAATCATCATCACATAGGAGGGGGATAGGGGAAAGTACACAGCCATAAATACTTGAAATTATAGTTTTATAAGTATGCCGATAGTGTGCATTATGGCAACCAGCTTACCTGAACAAAATTTTTTCCTACTCTGGGTGAAACTTGCTCTCTGAAATTTCTGTGCTTTTAAAGAAAATAAGGGCTCCTTTTATTAACAAGTAAATCAGTTTTCAAATCCAGTTCAAGAAAGGACTGATTATCGATTGATTGGGTTTAGCCTATACCTTCGAACAACAATTGGAGAGCTTTTATGCAATTTTGATCACCCAGGGTTTTTTAAAGGGACTTTGAAACACTTTTCTAAGTTGTAGAATGGCCTCACTGCATGTACAGTATAGACCACTTATAACATAACCACTTATAGTGCAGGACCGGATATAGTGCGGTCTTTTCAGACTCCCGGTAATTTTCCCATAGCACTCCATGTATACACGTATCGCTTATAGTGCAGTTGCGGGAAACGAAATACCGGTTACAGTGCGGCAGCCTGGGAGTACGGAAGTCAGCGGAGACGGCGAACGCTCCCCTCAAACGGGTGCCCCAAAGAGTGCTCGAGGAAGAAAGAGAGAAGTGGAGGAGAAGGGCACGTCGTGCGAACGAACAGCCAGTGAGGCTGAAACCAGAATCTTGAGTGCGAGTTGTGAAATATCACGGCGCGCATAGCGAGCGAGGACCACGAAACTGCCAACGCCGGCCAACGCTCGCTTCACGATAACGGCAGTAAACGAAACTTCAGGGAGCGGGTGGCGCCAGCACGGCATGGGCAAAGGGCACACGCGGTGGCCGTGGAATGTGAGGGAGGAGGGTGGCAGGGAAGCTGATTTCGCCTCGGCAACTCCGCCGCTTCGGTGGCTCCCCTCGCCCTCCCTCATAGCTCAATCACTTTCGACTGTCACCATGCGCGCCTGCTGCCGTGCAGGCGCCGCCGCTCCAGCCGGCCCGGCGCCAGCTCCCCGAAGTTTCGTTTTCTGCCCTTCTCGTGAAGCCGGCGTTTGCCGGCATGGGCAATTTTGTTGGCCGGCCTGGGACAGCGCCGCTGCTTCCCTCTGAGCCATAGCCGCAGCGTGCACGGTCAACACATGACTAAAAAGTAGAGGAAGCATAAAGGAGAAAGAAGGGTTCACTGCTATTTTCTACGCGTGGCTACGGTAGCGTGGCTGAGACGTCGGCACGTACACGCATGCTCCGGCACAACGCAGAATACGCGACCTTGCTATTTGAGAGAGGGTAACACTTCCGCAGCGTTTTTTCTTTCTTTTTTTGTTTTGTTCGCGCGCGACATTGAGGGGTCTCTCCTAAGCTTTTACTCTATGGCGGTGCCGGAGCAATGCCGGTTGGAGGCGCCGCCGCGCGATGTGGTTCGAATTAACGAGAGTCGACTGTAAATTGAATGCAAACGTTCTAGCCACATTCCTCTACTGTCGGTGCATATGTTTTGCATATGTGCGGGCCTTGAAAATTGTTGCTTTGGTTATAGTGCGGTACCGCTTATAGTGCGGATATTTGCGACTCCGGTGACTTACGTTATAAGCGGTCTACACTGCATTAAGAGACGTCGCTCATAAATCTCCCAGCAAAAAAATGTTTTGTATCCTTCAGGTATAAGTGGAGTTAGAGGTAGTTATTTCACCGTAAGCAGCTTTCTTTCTCCTTTCATCTCCACTAGTACGCCAGAAGCTACACAGGGGGATGGCAAGTGGGCAAGGTCCCACCAAAACACAGGGCATGTTCATTTGCTCTTCCTTTTGCGATGCTACTTTCAGTTCAGGCAAATGTGTCATTCTATCGACGCAAGATGGGCGCTCGGGATACCTCGTATCGCTACACCTTCGGAGCTACATCACCCACAGAGAACAATCGACGCTGCAGAGGGCTCGTCACGACATTCCATGGCATCTACAATACACAGCACGCTGGGGAAATCTGAGGCCACGCGCAGCACATGCAGCTACACACACAACTGCGATGTGCAGAGATATGTGTTTATATTTACTTTGTTATATCCATGATTGATTTATAGAGAGGTCCAAATGTACTGCTAAAAAAGTATAACATAATAATAGTTGCTCTGCTCTGTAACCAATTCCAACTAAAGGCTGATGATGATGTATGGTGCTTAATGGCGCAAGGACCAGATATGGCCAAAGAGCGCCAGGCCAGTGTTCATGAGTTGACAATGGAGCAATGAATTGCGAAAGGTAGATGTGTCGTGGCTGTAAAAGGGCCTAGAAACAATCGCTGTAAAATGCATAAAATGTATATGTAATAAAATTATGGCAATGGCTAATGAGGTGCACTATGATCACGAAAGAACAAATTGCAAGATAATGACGATAGGCAAAAATATATCACAGATAAATCTTTTTAAAAAGCACTACTGCCTTGACAGACCCTTTGAAAACGTAAGGGCCTGGAGGCGCGTGCTATGCAAAACTACTGTGGCGGTGACATCCTCTGAAGAGAGGACGCGCTACGAAACTATTGGGCAAATAACATGCAGTACAACATCGCTCAGAAAATCCAGAACAGCTTTAGTGCTAAACAGAGGTTGGTCGCCAAGAAACATAGCAGGGTGGAGAGGAAGACGGTACTGGTACGCTAAAGGGAAGTGTCTTTTTCTCTCTCTTTCGGCTTCCCTGCACTCCACGAGCACGTGTAGCACGGTAAGCCTCTCTCCACATCTACCACAGGTTGGCGGGTCATTTCGAGTTAAGAGAAAATTGTTTGTGGGTGCCATATGTATGTCCTATTCTCAGACGAGAGAATAGGACATTAGTTCGTATTTTCGTAACAGGATGCCACGGGCCAATCTGTGGCTTAACTAAGTGGAGCTTATTGTTCGTTTCGGCATCCCACAAGCACTGCCAGTGGCTTCGAAGTTTCTTTCTCAAGTAGGGCTTGAGATCTGTGGCAGGAATAGAAGCGGTAGGGTTAAAGGCTCGCGATGTAGTTGACGTGGCCATTTGATCAGCCAGAACATTGCCCTCGATGCCTCTATGGCCAGGCACCCAGCACAAAATAATATGCTGGTTGGACATGTATGCTTGCACAGAGCAGAATACAGTTCAATGAGTACGGGGTTTTTGTGTCTATGTAGAGTCATGAGGGCTTTTACGACGCTTAGAGAGTCTGTAAATATTATTGATCTTTTGAGGTTTGATTTGCCTATACTCTTCACAGCCGATAAAAGTGTATAGGCCTCAGCCGTAAAAATGCTTGTTTCTGGGTGCAGTACATCTGACTCGGAGAATGACGGTCGGACTACTGCATAGGACACCCCTGCATGCGACTTGGAAGCGTCAGTGTAGAACTGAGTGCAGGACGAGTACTTGGACTGAATTTCTAGAAAATGCATTCGGATATGTGCCTCTGGAGCTTCTTTGGTGACCTCTACAAACGAGGTATCACACTCTATGAGTTGCCACTGCCACGGTGGCACTGGCTTTGCTGGGGCCATCAAAGTATTTTCAGGTAGTGGGATATTCATTTGTTCACTAATTTTCCTTACACGTACTGAAAAGGGATCTCTTGCTGTCGGCCGGTTATTAAGAAGTGTGGTACTGGTCATATCATTTACGGTTGAGAAAGACGGGTGTTCCGAGTTCGAATTAACTTTCAGGAAATAGGTGAGGCTTAGGTATGAACGTTGCATGTCAAGTGACCACATGTCCACCTCTACATACAGGCTTGCCACAGGACTTGTCCTGAAGGCCCCAGTGGCTAGGCGGATGGATGCCTAGATGGTGTACAGGATCCAGCATCCTTAAGGCGCTTGGCGTAGCGGAATGGTACACTATGGCGCCGTAATCTAATCTTGTGAGTATGAGGCTCTTATACAAATTTAAAAGACACTGTGTGTCACTACCCCAAGCGGTGCGTGACAACACTTTTAGAATATTCATTGTTTTTATACACTTGTTTCTTAGATACCGTATGTGTGCCACAAACGTAGGCTTCGTATCTAGAATCACACCTAAACATTTATGTTCGGTTTTTACGGCCACACGTTGTCCCTGCAACTCGATGTCAGGATCGGGGTGCAGACCCCTCTTTCTGGAGAACAAGACGCAGGTGGTCTTTTGTGGGTTAAGGCTAAATCCATTCTCGTCTGCCCACTTAGACACCTTGTTCAGACCAAGCTGAATCTGCCGCTCACAGACTGCGAGATTGCATGAGGCGAAACCTATCTGTACATCATCGACGTATGCAGAATAAAACACATTTCTTGGGATATACAGACGCAAAGAACTCATTTTTACGATAAAGAGAGTGCAACTGAGCACCCCGCCCTGTGGCACTCCAGTTTCTTGCACAAATGGTCTTGATACAGCATTTCCCACACGAACACGGTATGTGCGATTAGATAAATAACTTTCTATGACATTTAACATGTTACCACGTATACCAACGTGTGAGAGGTCTCTAAGTATTCCAAACCGCCACGTGGTATCGTAAGCTTTTTCCATATCAAGGAATACAGACAGAAAGAACTGTTTATGGACAAAAGCTTCACGAATTTGCGTCTCAATACATATCAGATGGTCGGCGGTGGATCGACCCTCTCGAAACCCGCATTGGTACGGGTCAAGCAGTTTGCTTGATTCAAGAAAATGTATTAGTCATCGGTTTATCGTTTTTTCGAACAGTTTGCAGAGACAGCTTTTTAGTGCTATAGGCTGGTAGCTTGAAGCAGACGATGGGTCCTTGCCCTGCTTCAGTATAGGAATGACAATGGCCTCTTTCCAGGCAGAGGGAATCTCGCCGGAGGTCCATATAGCATTGTATAGGGAGAGCAGAGTTTTCTTTGTTTCATGGGGAAGGTGCTTCAGCCTTTGATAAGCTATGCGGTCAGGGCCTGGGGCAGACTTGTTGCAGCAACTAAGCGATGCATACAGCTCAGCAATGCAGAATGGCTGGTTGTATGCCTCGTGTCCGGTACATTTTCTTGCTAGTTTCTGTTTTTCTATTGCAGCCTTGTGTCTTTTAAATGTTTGTGAATAATGGAATGAGCTGGCCACATGTTCAAAATGTGCTCCCAGACAGTTAGCTTGGTCTTCCAGACTGCCACCTTGTGTGTTTACCAACGGGATTGAAAAAGTTTGTAGCACTTTTATCTTGTTAACTTTTTTCCAGACTCTGCCCTCTTCTGTATATGAGTTGATACCTGATAAAAACTTCTCCCAACTCTCTCTCCTGGCCTGTCGGCGCGTTCTCCTGCCCTCCGATTTTATTTTCTTAAAATTGACAAGATTCTCCGCAGTTGGGGAATTGCGTACCAACCCCCACGCTTTGTTTTGTTTCCTACGAGCGTTCCAACATTCCTCGTTCCACCATGGGACACGGCATTTGCAGGTCGCACCACTCATTTCTGGTATACATTCAGAAGCAGCATCGATTATGAAAGATGTAATAAACTCAACAGCAGCATCAATTCCCAGTGAAGATATATCACGCCACAAGGTACCACTTGTAAGACTTTGGAATTTCTCCCAATCTGCCGCATCGAACTTCCACCGGGAACCTGTGGTGGAGGTTCGTTTTGTAGTGGTGATCTCAGCAGTATGGGGAAGTGGTCACTCCCGTAAGGATTTTTTATAACTTCCCATTTAAGTTCGGGAAATATAGACGGGGAAGCTACACTGAGATCAATGGAGGAAAATGTTTTGTTTGCGAGACTGTAGTAGGTGGGTTCCTTCTTATTCAGGAGACACGCACCAGAGGAGAAAAGAAATTGTTCGATCAGGCGTCTTCGCACATTGATACGTGTGTCGCCCCACAAGCTGCTGTGTGCATTGAAATCGCCAAGAACGAGGTAGGGTTCTGGTAATTCATCAACAAATGACTGAAATTCATGCTTGTGTAAAGAATAGTGTGGTGGTATGTAGAGTGAGCAAATGATTATAAGCTTACCCAGAAGTACAGCACGAACGGCTACCACCTCAAGTGCCGTATTGAGTGGAAGTGGCTGACAGGCTACACTTCTGTCGAGTATGATGGCCACACCACGGCACCACCACATGCGGCAGAATCCTCGTGATCTTTTCGAAAAACAATATTTTGACGTAGGAAGTTGGTGTTTCTGGAGTTTAGGTGTGTTTCTTGAACACACAGCACCTTTGGATTAAATTTATTGATAAGTTCTTGGATGTCGTCTAGGTTGTGAATTAGTCCCCTAACATTCCACTGCATTATTGTGTTCATGTTGGAGGAAAATAAAAGGTGCTGTGTGTCTCAAGGGAAGTGTACAGCGTATTTTACTGAGCCTTTTCCTGGTGCTGTAATTGGTTTCTTATCTTTTTTGGAGTGTTCTTGGGAGAGTCGCCTCTCCCTAGGCACTCCATGTGCCGTCTGAGGAGTTGTGTCCATTGACTCATGCGAGGCAGACTCTCACTCTAGCGAGCGATGTGTACGTCGGTTTGGCTTCGCCTCGGAAGACGAAGCCTTTGTCCCCACCAGTGCGGAGGTTGTTGGTGCCTCCTTAGCCTCCGTGCTATCCTGGCTGCTGCCAGAGCTAGCAGGGGCCACTGGTGTGGCCAAGTTCGGTGATGGCAAGGCAGCCTTCACAGGGCGGCTGCCACAGCCGGCTGCTCGCTGCGCGCGGACCGTGCAGGTGGCGGAAGCCGGTGCGACACTGCCCCCTGACGCGTCGCCTCGGCATAAGTTGTACTCTGGAATGGTGAGCCCCTTTTACATGCTTCCTTGAAAGATATGTTGTCACGCACTTTGAGAGTGATTATTTCCTTTTCTTTTTTCCAGTTGGGACAAGATCTGGAGTAAGCTGGATGTTCACCATCACAGTTTACACAGTGAGGTGTCGCTTCACAGTTGTCTGAGGCATGACCTTGCACTCCACATTTTGCCCATGTGAGTCTACCACGGCAGCTCTGCGAGCCGTGGCCAAATCTTTGACATTGGAAGCATCTTCGTGGATTAGGTATGTAGGGTCTGACAGCTATCTTTGTGTATCCGGTTTCTATGGGTTTGTGGCAGATCGCAAGTTGCAAAGGTCAGGATGAGGTGTTTTGTGGGAATTTCTTTATTGTCTCTTCTGATAACGATGCGCTGTACGTTTGTTAAGTTTTGCTCTTTCCAGCCTTCCAATAGTTCAGTTTCGGACAAGTCGATGAGATCTGCATCGGACACTACTCCACGTGCTGTGTTCATAGACCGATGCGGTGAAACGGTAACAGGTATGTCGCCAAATGCCACAAGCTTGTTCATTTTACTGCGCTGCTCTTTATCACGGATCTCAAGGAGGAGGTCCCCGCTCGCCATTTTGGTGACCTTATAACCAGGGCCAAGGGCTTCAGTCAGGCCTTTTGCAACTAGAAAAGGTGATACGGTTCTAGCTGGTTTCTCTGTTTTTTCACTGTGAACATGGAAACAAGGAAAAATTTCTCTAGGTTTGAATAGATCTTCGGTGCGTCCCCTCTTGTGAGGGTGACGATCAAGTACCGTATAAACCGGAATATAAGTCGAGATTTTTTCATTAAAAATCAAGCTAAAGTCACCCCTCGTCTCATATAGCGGTGTTTAGCCGAATGTGAGTCGTCGTCTGGCAACATGTGGTGTGTGTGTTTGTCAAAGCCTCGTAAGGCCGTATCCAAAGCCAATACCGGTCATTCCTCCATGATTTTTTTTAATGTGTGTTCTTTGTGTGCTTTTGCGTCCGACCTGTCCCAACATTTCTGTTTGGATCAACGCTTTGGATCAGCGTTGGATCAACGCTGTTTGGATCAACGGTGCGGCTGGAGTACCAAGAGTGGATGTCCGGCGACAACTTGAAGACGCCGACGGGACGCCTGCAGAGACCTCCGCTTGGAACCGTCTGCGGCTGGGTGCTCTCCGCCTGGCGTTCTTTGCCAGACGTGATGGTGCAGAATGCATTTAAGAAATGCTGCATTAGAAACTCTCTCGACGGTACTGAAGACGACGCACTGTGGGAGGAGGCCAGCAACAAGCGGTCGTCTTCTGAGGATAGCGACACTTCCGATGAATGAGACGGCGGCTCCGATGGCGGGTGAGCGGTGCCGTTCGAGAATAAATGTATATCGGTGATTTTCGGTCGTTTCATTTTTTTTCTTCTTTTTTTCATCTAAACTTATGGGGTCGACCTATATTCCCACTCGACCTATAATCCGGTTTATACGGTAATCGGGGAAATGCAGGCGTTCCCATATTATTTTCGTTTATTTCAGCGGCAATGGCGGCCACCCACCACGGAGCCCAACTAGGGGACGCTGCAGTACTTAACGTGTAAGGCTGCACACGCCAGCCGTGCATTGCTGCTATAACCCAATATATTATACCCAAGAGAGGGCACATACACAACGTTAACCCAAGCCACATACGAAAATGTAGAAGTAGCAGAAGAGAAGAGGAGACAGGACAGAAAAGAAAGGAGATAGGAAAGAAAAAAAGGTCAGAGAGGGGGATAGGAAAAGGCGACCAGCCGATTTCCCCCAGGTGGGTCAGTCTGGGGGTGCCGTCTATGTGAAGCGGAGGCCAAAGAGGTGTGTTGCCTTCGCCGAGCGGCCATAAAGATACGAACACCCGGCATCGGCTCGACCCCCAGGATCCTCGTTTCCCCGGACACGGCTAAGCCGCGCACGGCGACACGCGGGAGGGTCCAACCCTCGTGTGCTCGGGTACGTGGTGTCGCCACACACCAAACGCCTGCTGACACAGACGCCCCTGCAGGGAACTAAAGGATGATGGTAGCATAAAGCTGCAGTGAAAGCATCTGTCGACAATCCTTGATTACAAATTCTTGAATACTGAGCTACTGTGATGCTGCTAAAAACTGCACAAAGAAATTTAGACGTGAAACGTCTTTCATTTCGGTCAGTATAAGGGTCGCTTCCTAAAACTGCATGTAACGAAAACATGTGATGCCAATATTACTTGTCTCTTTGCAACCGTCCAACCTTCATGCCTTACTTTGGTATCGTAGTGTAAAGGAAAGAAGCCATTACTCAATCACACATGTGTCGATGTGTCGCGAGCGCAGATGCCGTCGCTGTGGTGCCATGCATGATGCAATCAAAGCTAAAGTAAACCTCGCACGTGGTGTTCACAGAGGCTTATTGCGGCAGTTTGTTTGTCAATCTGAATGAAAGCGGTCATGTTTGAGGGAGCTCACTCTGCCACAGAATGTGTAATTCATCAAATTAAAACTGGTGCTCATTAGGAGTTACAGTGTAGATCGCTTATAATGTAAGTCGCCGGAGTCGCGAATATCCGCACTATAAGCGGTACCGCACTATAACCAAAGCAACAATTTTTAAGGCCCGCACATATGCAAAACATGTGCACCGAGCTGCGTATGCGACAGTCGAGGAATGCGGCTAGAACATTTGCATTCAATGTACAGTCGAATCTCGTTAATTCGAACCAATAACGTAGCGGCGCCTCCGACCGGCATTGCTCCAGCACCGCCATAGAGTAAAAGCTTAGGGGAGACCCCTCAATGTCGCGCGCGAACAAACCAAAAAAGAAAAAAAAATGTCCTCCGCGGCGGACATTTCACCCTCTCTCAAATGGCAAGGTCGCCGATTCTGCGTTGCGCCGCAACATGCATGTATGTGCCGACGTCTAAGCCACGCTACCGTAGCCACGCGTAGAAAATGGCAGTGAACCCTTCTTTCTCCTTTATGCTTCCTCTACTTTCTAGTCATGTGTTGACCTTGCACGCTGCGGCTACGGCACAGAGGGATGCAGCAGCGCTGTCCCAGGCCGGCCAACGAAACTACCGACGCCGGCAAACGCCCGCTTCCCGATAACGGCAGAAAATGAAACTTCGGGGAGCTGGCGCCGGGCCGGCTGTAGCGGCGGCGCCTGCACGGCGGCGGGGGTAAAGCCCCTATATATAAAAAGTAGCGCCATCCACTTCCCTCCTCCTCCGTTCCACTATCGCGCTCGGCGCGACCAGCGCGATTGAGGCGCGTTATCGACAGTGGCGCCGCCTGTGTCAGGCCTGCCGTGGCAGATGACAGCTAACGCGCTACCGGAGGAAATCCGAGGAAAACTTCGATCGCGCCCTGTGGAGAAGTTTTTGAGGCGCGATTTTGCTTCGTTAGTCAGTAACTGGTCTTAATAATGTCGTTTTGGAAATAGCAACGCGACGATGCGAGACGGCGCAAATATTATAGTGTGCAGCAAGCATTTGCACATGCCAGATGAAAAACAAAAAAAGACTTTTGCCCTCGCCTTGTCAGTTGCGGCAACTTAAGGTGCAGCAGCATGCCATCACAGCAAAGTTCTTGTCCCTGACACGTTTGATCCATTTGTGCGTACAGCACTTTCGTCGCACAGGCCTGAGAATGGCAGTCGGAGCGCGCTGGAAAGTAAAAAATATACAAAAGCGCAACGCGTGCTTCCACGTGACATGGATTGGCCAATGGGGGAGTGGAGGGGGCTGGGGCGACCGGAGGCGGCAAGGAGGAAACGCCGGGGTGAGCCCGGTGGCGGCAAGGTCTAAGAATGGCGGTACTTTTTATATATAGGGGCTTTAGGCGGGGGCGCACGGTGACAGTCCAAAGTGAGGGAGCTACGAGGGTGGGCGAGGGGAGCCACCGAAGCGGTGGAGTTGACAAGGCGAAATCCGCTTCCCTGCTGCCCTCCTCCCTCACATTCCACGGTCTCCACATACGCCCTTTGCCGTGCCGTGCCGGCGCTGCCCGCTCGCTCGCTCGCTGAAGTTTCGTTTACTGCCGTTATCGTGAAGCGAGCGTTGGCCGTTTCATGGCCCTCGCTAGCTATGCGCGCCGTGATATTTCGCGACTCGACTCGCACTCAAGATTCTGGTTTCAGCCTCACTGTCTGTTCGTTCACACCATGTGCCTTTCTCCTCCACTTCGTCTCTTTCTTCCTCGATCACTCCTTGGCGCACCCGTTTGAGGGGAGCGTTCGCCGTCTCCGCTGACTTCCGTACTCCCAGGCAGCCGCACTGTAACCGGTATTTCGTTTCCCGCAACTACACTATAAGCGATACGTGTATACATGGAGTGCTATGGGAAAATTAACGAGAGTCTGAAAAGACCGCACTACATCCGGTCCTGCACTAAAAGCGGTTACGTTACAAGTGGTCTACACTGCATTAGGCTCACAAGTAAAGTAAACCAAGTAAAGGGCTGTCACCTGCTGCTTTATGTCCAGTCAAGACACAAGGACCTTTTGCCTCGAAACTTTTTTTTAAAAACAGAAAGCATGTCATATTCCCCAATGAATGTCTTATGTCAATTATAAATGTGGCCAGTGTCTGCAATGCCATGCTTTCTCACTACTGCCAACATTACAGAGAATGTTTCACACAGTGACCGAGTTTTCCTCAAACTCCATACAGCTGGCAATAGCAGCATTGAGTTCACTGATGCAACGAAGACTTTTTTCAAAAAAAAAGTATAGAAGTGGTGTTGCTACAAAAAAAGCAATGCAGAGAACAGCAAGCAGCAGACGACGTAATACTGACCGCTGCAGCTTGCCATATTGAAAACAGAAGGCAGCCACAGTTCGTATCTTGCTTAGAACTTCCAGGGCCACTGCCTCTGCCTGTGCACACTTTTCTTGCTCCTTGGCAGCTGATTGGGACACCATCTGAAATTGAACAATATGGCAGATAAATGTTAAGTCGCATATGCAGCATATTTGCAGTCTGTGCAATCTATGCATGTCGAGCTGTGTACCTGAAAACTCTTTTGCCTTGAAACAGTATTTATGCAGACAAAGGAAAAATAAAGTAATGCACTTACGTCGCCTTAGATTGCTCCTTGCTGGGTTTAGTTCATATCCATCAAAAAAATTAAAAAATTATGAATGCAAAATGAAGATGAAGATAGAGTTAGAAACGCATAAGACAAGAT
This sequence comes from Dermacentor silvarum, assembly GCF_013339745.2. Lineage (NCBI taxonomy): Eukaryota > Metazoa > Arthropoda > Arachnida > Ixodida > Ixodidae > Dermacentor > Dermacentor silvarum. The sequence goes on from NW_023606115.1 coordinate 31,975, forward strand.
AAATGCTTGTCTGCCTGTCTTTGTCTTCATTTTGTGTTCATTATTCTTTTCAATCTTATTAACTCCGTCTATGTATACATTTACAAAATGTTATTTCAACCAGGCTGCTGAGTAGGATGAAATTATCAAAAGAAAGTCAAGGTAAAACTGAAATTAATTTATTCCTTGCATTCAAACAGGTCAATATACAATAGTCAATGTGAATTTCCACAATGTTCCTTCTATTAAACAAATAAAAATAAAGAAGCAATGGGGCCTTTCCCATTAGTACACAAAATTTTCATCAACCTCCTACTGGCAATAAGTTGCTTTACTCTTTTCTATCATTTTCCTTATCATAAATATAAAAAATTACGTTGTTTTAGGCTTCCCCTTTAGAGTAGAACATAATTCTTCCTAGGCCTGTCATGCTTACAGTGACTGCTGGCTCCTTCATTAGTTACTCAACCAAACGAAAATTGTAGTTTCCCTCAAAAGGCCAAGCACTCATAGCGATAGCAAAGTACTGGACAATTACATGAAATAAGGTTCTTAGTTATATTCGCTGTATAAATTGCAGTGAACTTGTGCTCGCTAATAAAATATACAAGCATGGTGTTGCGTGCACATACAAGTATGAACAGATCTCACTAGATGACCATGAGCATTTGCTGTCACAAAGCTGGCATTATGAAAAGCACAGGCAGAGAAGAGCGAATGCTTCGTGCCACCAGTTGCTTCACCATGCATCCAAAAATGCGACCTCAAACACTAGACATGCAGGAAGGCAGCACACATGAAGTCACCAGCCATCTTGGCTAGCACTTAGCTTTTGCATTCACTGCATATTACCTCCAAGATAGGGCACGCGAGCCACGTATGCGCTGAACCACACAGATAGCCATGTGCAGCTGCCGCCGGGCTGGAGGAGGAGACGTGCTCTGCTGCGCTAGTGTGCACTTGATCACGTGACCTCCAACAGTGGGCTGACATCAAGTCATCCGGCTCACCCTCGCATGCTTTTCCTCACACCCGCATTATATGCCACGCGAGCTGCTAATTTTTATCGTGCTTGGACTTTGTGTGGAACATTCACCCGGAGTGTCCATATCATTGCTACTGCAAAAAAAAATTTAGCTCCTTAGCTCTCCCTCGATTCTTCCTGCGCAAGGCAAGTTCAAAATAACACAATGGCTTTTTTCCTGTTACTTTCAAAAACTTGACTTTATGTCATTGACAGTGAAGCCAGTGACTGAGTGACTTACATTGTCCAGGAATGCTGTGGCAAAGGCAAGCAGTGGTGTGACTGACATGATGACCAGGGTGAGCTCCCAGCTCTCAACAAACCCTGTGGCAAAGCCAGATGCAAAGGTGGACAGGTAGTGAATGAAGAGGCCCATTTTGTCACCCATTCCCTCATGCAGACGCTCCATGTCACTGAAAAAGTATGGAGGAAATACATACTCGGTCATTTGGAGATGGCATTCAATTAATAGGGAAAAAAACATTCCTACAGTCAAACCTCATTACAATAAAGTTGCATCTAACATACAAATACCTTCGATATATCTGATATTTGTTACAAGCATTATAAAGAACCACTTTTATTCTCGCCAAGCTTGAGCTCTGACCACAAAGAAGATGCAAGAAGCAGCGATGTAGGTCTGTATACAGACGAGAAAGATTCACGCGTGATGATATGTGATGATGATTGCGCTCACAGCATGTATTCATTGCGCGTTCATATTGGCCAAACATTTTTCAATTTACTTTGTTATATGCACATTCGTTACACCAAGGTTTGAATGTACTGGAATGCTATATGCAAATATAACAAAAAAATCTTACACCCTGTGGTATGTACTTGTGCCACACAATTGTTACTATTGCGAGCGGATCCGTGCACATGGTATATTCTCATCAGGAACACTATGCAGGTCCAGAATCCTAGGTTAAGTAGGTAAATTACCTGCAGTCAGGGTGAACCGTAGCTGACGGCATGGCACCCATGCAGAGAATAATAATTTGCAGGGCTTCATGCCATGCATCAGCATGAAAGAGAAACACTAAACCCGTTTCGAATAATAAAAATATTCTTTCAAAAGTCTGCTTTCGTTAATTTTACACCAACAGGCTGATTACTAGAGAAGAAAATGAAGGTCAAAGTTTAGTTTTTCGTGCCAAAACACCAGGTGGTACGTCAGTGCGACTTCATGAACTTAAAAGTACTTTCCTAATATTAGGCTCATCGTACCACTGTAAAGGTTCCTAAAATTTGCTTAGTCTTCGGCCCCTTCAATATACAATGTAGTCAATCTCTAGCTATAAAAAATTAACTAGGTCTGAGCCCTGAGCAGACGCTGTTGATATCTATGAACTCACGACAAGCTGGTGTGGGAACTTCAAGATGGCCATCACCACTCGTCTTGTTCTTGCCTCGTTTTTACCATGCCTCCTCTAATGGTAAGAGTGGCTTTGTGCAGAGCGTAATTTACTAATACAGCTCATCTGCATTTTCTCTTTCATGTCCCTTTAATAGATGGTGGAATATGAATAATATGTTTCCTTTCTAAGTGAACCGTACTGTACGTGAATGTGAAGCGCTAACAAGCAAACATTTGAGATAAATAATTTTTTTCCATAAATGTTTTTCTACGCAGGCACACTTTTTTCTGCAAGCACTACAGGCATGTTATGTCACCTATTCAGTCCTGTCTTAGTGAATCTTCTTCCTTTCAAGCGCCAATTAAGTTTGGAGTAATTTCAATGCCATAACACGTACTCACTCATTCTTGACGCAACTTCAGTGACACGGTGCCTGTCAAACCAGGCTGCATCCTGTCGTAGGCTCGAGTAGAACAGCTCTTGCCGCAGCCTGTACAGCTGACGATCACAGGCTCTGGTCCAACACCACACCTGTTGATAATGCACATATATGCTGTGTCACAAACAAATGTTGCAAGTAAAACCGAGATCTCAGCTAGAAAACTTCTTTAATGCAACAACAGCCAGCAGCTAATGTACTTAATTGAAAACATGTAAAGAAAAAAGAAAACTGAAATAAGCTGTATATATAGCATGAAAGCATGCTCTACAAAACGGCGATAGTGGTGTGATGAGGATAGTTTGTGGTGTTGCTGCCATGCTCAAGTTAAAGAACCAGATAAATAGGAGAAAAAGAGAGTCAATTCTGACTTTAAGAGGCCATAAATGCGTTTCCCTGAAAACAGTTGAGGCATTGTAAGCGTGCCTACACATTTTGTGCATATGAAAAAAGCCACGGAAGAAAAACATGTAATAAAATAGCTGCATGACTTAATCATCACAATTAAAAAGTACGAAATAACACAAAGATATAATAAAATAGCAGCATGATTAAACCATCACAAGCAGAAGCACAGCTTTGTAACAACAGCACCCGATAATCAGAGATATAATACAGAGAACTTAAAAAGTGCATGCTAACCAAGATTGTTTTGGGCTTTTCCATTTACTTATTGCTAATTAATAATGCTCTCTTTGAAAGAAACAGAAATATCATGGACAGAAATAATTGACAAGAAGCAAACTAACTCATACTATAAAAGCAGGAATGATTGACATACATGTATAAATGAAGACACGAAGACCCAGCGGCAATGATGACGTAGGTGAGTGCAAACTTGTTCATGGTGATGTTATACTCCAGGATGGTTACAGGGTCAAACATGGACTGCGCCCCACTTCGCCGTATTGCTTCCCCAAAGGTCTGAGGAGGCGGCAGCGTGGTGAAATTTGTGCTGTCACCATCATAGAAGACCGCCTGCTGCTGGTGGATGAAGGCATTCGTCATATGACCAAACACAATAGCCAACAGTAGCCAGCCGGCACCATGGAGGATTGCGAAGACCGTGCCCAGGAACAGCAGGACAATGTCCTGCGCCGTGGCATAGCGAAACTGGGACACAAATACAATGCATTCCCATAGACTCATTAGTAATGTCTGTAACATTGGTGCACCTTAATGTATGCTTGCTCTCACAATCGAGAGCCTCCGGTGACAAATTTGGAACAGCGAAAAGAACAAGCTAGGTTAGGCTAGGTTAGCAGTGACAAAAAGCAGTGACAGGAATGGCTGCCACTTGTAGCCCACAGTTCCATATAGGCATGAATAAGAGTTACCGGTAAATTCCGTAAACTAAGCAGAGAATAAAATGTTCTACTTCGTTTTGATCTTGTACGCCAAATCAGGAGTTCTGTACAGGAATAAGAAGCTTAATAAACAGTTGCCGTAAGATCGGTCAACGAGAATGATGTTAAAAAAAATATGGGTAGAGGTTACACCATGCAATTGGCAGAACACGATGGTTCAACGCAGCAACTAGCTGTAAATCGCTATTTGAGACAATGCAAAACTAAGTCTCTAAACTTGAAGTGAACAGACATCACACGAGAGAGAAAATGTGACAACACCATCGTATAAATTTGCAACATCACACACTTGATAAAACAAAAATCACTCCTATAGACCTTTTCATCGGATGAGGAGAAAAGGGCGCGCGACGAGCCTTTCCTCCTCTCTGGCTTGTGCGAGCCGGCGCGGCGCAGCTTGAATGTGTTGCCGGACGCTCGCTGCGGAACGATTTGGAGGTGTTTTAGCTAGTTCTGAGTGCAATGTCAGTTCTAACGAGGTCATCGAACAACCACTGTGTAGCCTTTAGGTGCAGCAATAGCTAAAGTATCTGAAAATTTCTCTTGGATGTGCAAAAATGCGACGCGCATCATCAGCCGCGGTGTGTGTATGTGTTGTGAACTATGTTGGATGTATCGATTTTCACTCGATGAAGACTTGTAAAACATTTGCATCAGCCACCGGCAACGTTCTCACTCATTTTAAGTCTAGTAGACTTCAAATCACTATGTCTTATGTCTACATTAGCCTCCTGCAAGAGGCCAAAGGCTTTGCTCAACACAGCGAGTACTGCGGCTGGCAAACCAACATGATACACATAAGCTTCATGCTTCGATCGGCATTGCCTTTTTGCCCTGTAAGGCACAATATACAAAGGGGATCGCATAAAGAGAATCCAACAGCTATTTGTAAGGACACAATTTCCGTAAGATGGGTGAATGCGTCGTAGATGACTGAACTTACGAGACTGAAAAAAAGAAGAGTTCATATATCCTCCTTTTGCGGCAAACTAAAACAGAACAAGGGATAACGACGCAATAAGACTTTGGATGGTTGTGCCGTATGCTTGGACCATGCGCTATATAGAACAAACAGATCTATAACACAGTATTTAGTACAGCCTCAGACACTCGCGCAGTCTGCAGCTGGTCGTTCGACCACTTGAAAAGTGTAATTCACACTGTAAGGTAAGCGGTTCTTATTAACCAAACTATTTCATTTGTGGGTGGAAACCTTGCCCAACAAACAAGGCAGTCCAATGCATCTACAGATAACAACTTGAATGCTTGTCAAAGTAAACAGCACAACTTATTCGCCAGCAGAACAGTACCCACGTTAGGATCGTCAAATGTTTTGCAACTACTCATTGCAGCTAAACCAGAGCTTAGAATTACAGCGCCGAAAATGGTGCAGTAAGGTAACATATGTGAAACTAATTTTCAGATATACCCAATTGATATCCAAGGCTGATTGTAAGCTCAAACAAATGCGCACACCTCGCGCTGGGTGTCTCTGTCCGCCCTAACGCCAGCAGAAACTCCAGCCGCTTAATTACTTCAGACTTAAATTCCTTCACTAGGCCTCACAGGACCATTCTCCACATAGATGCCATTGCATGCTAAATAGACCGCGGGAGAGTGAATAAATCCACCAGAAACTGCCACCGAGCGTATACCACAGCATAAAACACAGGCGTTCGCCAAAGCCAGCATGCCAACTCCCCATAGATGGCGCCACTGTCTACGCAATGGCGGCACCCATGAAAAAATGGTCTATACATGGGTATACACCCGTCCAAAGTTCAGGTCAGGTGACATGAAACCATGTATACAACATTAGATCATCCTTGCAAATTTTCTTTTGGAAACACAAGCATCGAACGGTTGAACATAACAGCTCATGTTTTCAAACAATATTAAATATGCATGAAAAATTTGCAATAACAGCACGAAGTGCAAAGCAGGAAAGCGTAAGTGCACGCCAACTCGATAAACAGGTCAATGACATTGTATTAACATGTTTGGAGCACGTTTAAAGCACCTGCAAACTACCCACCGCATGACATTATACCTGAATATTTAAAAAAAATTCTAATACTAACAACACGATCTACTCGCTATCACTTTCAGTGAATTAATCACCACAGGGTGAACTAAATCCGCGAGAAATGCATACATTTACCTGTTTTCGAATGCTACCCATAACATGAATGACAAAGCTCGCAGGAAAAATATTAAACATTCCCTATTACTCAACAGTTTCCAGTAAGAGACCTGTTTTGTTCGCGGCCACCTGTCATTGTCACTGCAAAGAGCAAGGCACCGAAACAGCTGCGTTAAGGCTGTTTCACATGGTGCGATTTTCATCGCACCGGAAGGGCGATTTCCATTGCATGCAACGAAAATTACAGGCGCAGGGCCGATTCTGCAATTTTCAGCTGCGACCAACCGGTTGGTCGCACCATCGCAGCAATGGCTGCGATTTTCCGTCAAAATTGCGCTGAAAGCTATTTCACGGTCTGTTTTGGAAAATGGCGGCGGTCACTCAACGCAACATTTATAGATACTTTTTTGTCTATAAACATTGCCTCAACAAGCCTCGAACAGTACAACTAATTGAGTGGAACCTTGGATTGTGCAATCGGTACGTAACATCAGCACTGACACGCGAACAGTGCAGATAAAAACTCATAGGTCAGATTCGGTTTTGTGATTTCTATGCGTTTTGTTGACCCGCTACGTTGCTAATCACGCGACGCTTTTTTTTTGGTTTGGTTCGGGTGCTGATAGTACGTACTTTTGCGTGATTTTTCTGTTATTCACACGCGCTGCGAGTTGGTAAATACTACGAGGTGTCCTTCACGGGAAGGCATGGTCTTTGGATGTCATCCCGATTTTCTGGTTGTAGAGGCAACTCGCGATATACGAAAATGCCAGTTTTTGCGCCAGTATGCTTTTACGAACGGAACAATTTAAATATGCTATTAAGGACAGATGCTACGGTCAATAGGTCACGCTATACATGCGACCATTTAGTTGCAGTTGGTTGGTTTGGGCTTTCATGCGCATTTTCCCCAATGAATTATGTCAATTCAAGGTTCTGTTGCTCCCGCTGCGAGACGCGACTGCTTATCAAGCTCAAAAAGCGAACATGCAAACTATATATCATAATGAATGTTCTACAATAGCATATTCAACGCTTTGACTGGGAATAAACAGTATTGTCAATTTGTGTTCGAAGCAATATTTAAAGTTTTTTTCCTCATTTTTTCTGATGTACAATTTTTCTCCTGCACAAAAACCAATAAACCTTCAAGTTGTTGCAGACTTCATATCCTTACTGCATTTGTATTAACCCTAACCCCCCCCCCCCCCATTAACAGGTAATTGCATATTTCGCTTACTTCAGTGCATCAAATTACGTTTGTTTATACTGGTTGTAAAATATCGCTGTACTCAAACAAACTACTTCGCCATAAACATCCTTGGATTTTCTTGCTTCTGTCTCTACTTCCTGTAAAACACATGCAATAATGCGAAAAGCAGCCAAACACCTTGTTTTCATAAGGGGTAGATAACTCATTAAACAAAATCAGATCAAAATTGTGCAGTGAAGTCAGCCCGTTGCATTCCTTACTGTGAATGATAGCATCTTTTCAAGTGTGGGTGGTTCTTGCATGTCTACAGCTCGTAAAGTGTGCAGACTCATAACGAGGCATACGTATTGCCCATCTAGATGGAGGCAATGTTGCTAATGAGTCTGCACTTACATGTATTACTGCATAAACTCGTATAACCATATCCCATCATTACTCAGTCGAGCTTGCTCAGAGTCATATTCACCAAAATTATACTCGGCCAAGCTTGATCTGACTAATATTCATAAAGATTTTGCTCAGGCAAGCTTGCACCGAGTCATATTCACCAAAACTCTACTTAGCCGAGCTTGCTCCGACTCATATTGACCAAAATTCTACTCAACTGAGCTTGTTCTGACTTATATTCATCAAAATTTTACTCAGGCGAGCTTGCACTGAGTCATATTCAGCAAAAATCTACCTGCCGAGCTTGCTTTGACTCATATTCACTAAAATTACACTCAGATGAGCTTGCCCTGACTACCACATGACAATATTCACTAAAAGTTTACTCAACCGAGCTTGCTCTTACATGTATTCACCAAAATTCTACTCAGCCAGGCTCACACTAACTCAGACTCATGGTTAGTTCGAAGTCTTAGTGAGTCGACCTTTTAGTAAGTTCACCGTGCTATGTATACATTAGGTGACCTGTGCGGTGAATAAGCAAACATTGCATATGAGTATGTGTTGCATCGGGTGAAATAAGGACAACTGTACACACTGCAGTTAGTTTTCTAGAGTTTAACTGACCGTTGCGTGAAAGCTTCGCCTCATGTCGATTCAAGCAAGTGCAGTGGATCTGCATCATATTTTTTGCCAATCCTGCTGGCTGTCCTGGCTATCACTGTGTGGCCACATTTTGTACATTTCAACACACAGTTGAATAAATGACTGTGGTGCAGTATATTTAAAAAATGATGCTTGCATCACTGCACGTATAACAATCAGAACATGATACAAACACATGCACATAAGATGCACACAAATGATAAATACATAAACAGACGGAATCAGCTAGCCACCACCTATTGAAAAAAAAGAAAAAGCACAGCCCAATGCTGCAATGGGACTACGTATAACCATTTCCCTTGCCAGGTACATGGGCTATAGGAGAAACACACGTGCAACCTAGCAGTTACCTCAAGGTAGCAGCTATAGACGCTTTTGCATTCGCAGCTGGCCACTCAACCACTCAAGTGTGTTCAGTGTGTACTTGTACTTAGGCACACTTTTTATCGTCTATATCTCAAAAATTTATAGTGGCGCCTCAAAATTTTGAGAATGTTTGGATTCTGAGGCTTGCAAAGGTAAATATTTTTATTCCATTCTTGTTCAACGTGAAAGCTCACACAAAAGATTAGAGATAATGTCAGTGCCCTTCACTTTCTCTCAGAGATATTGTCCCTCAGAACTAGCAGCTTTTCAACAGCAAGAATCAGCTTCCCCAGTTTTCAGCATTGGGTTAACGCAGGCAATTCAGGGAGGCATAAAGTTTAGCTAATACAATTGGTTCAAGAATACAAGATTAGATTGTACCTTGACGCTTTCCTTGAACTTTCTTATTTTGGTCAAATAATCTATTTTGAAATGGCTCCAGTTAGCATGCTCTAACATTGGTCTAATATAGGTTAAGTACATGACTAGCTTAACAGACTGGGATGCTGGCTTTCATTTCCAGGAAAGGAACCATAGTGTCTGCTCCAGTTGCATATGTTTTTGGTTATTTGGAGTTTTCAGCCCCACGTTCAAGATAATGTGCTCAAGCAGGTAGAAGCACATGTATGCTATTAGCGGATAGCTTCGACAGCTTTTTACTTTACACTTGCCACTATGAATACAAAATTTTAACGTTCGATTTTGTAATTAAACAAACAAACGTACTCATAACAAGGTATTTTAATGTTCGCCGTGGGGCTACACGGCTGCGCTAGGTACTGCAGAATATTGACTTAAGCTTCTTGAGACAGATTCACAGCACACTAACAGCACGAGAAACAGGACGAGAAAATAGACGACGTCGATGTCTGTGAGAATGATATGATACTACGTACACAAGTGACTGCAGCTCCTAAAAAAAATGTGGCGTCAGTTTTTATGCTTTCTAAATATTCAGAGAGCGCTTGCATGAATAATTACAGCACACGCACCGAGACGGACGAGCCAGGCTGGCGTTAAGATTAACGTTCACAACACAAATTCCATTGCACGTTCGGTAATTACACACAGACCATTTGCGGCTTCCTTCAGGGGCCGACGTGAGCTTTTGGGTAGGTGCTTGCTGCTAACTTTTGTGCAAGAATATTGCTAGGAGCAGGAACCACTTATGCGCAATCACGAGCAATATACACACATCCTTTTTTCAGAAGCTGACGTTAAGCACGGGTAGCGCGAGGGTCTCTGTGTTGACATGACGACTTCACTGCAGACGAATTCCGAATACTGCATATGCGATGACAACAGCTAGAGGGGCTTGTTGATGGGTCCTCTTGTAATTTGTTGTACCGCAGGCAGAACGACACGGGCATAAAACACACACGAGACAGCACACAGCGCAACACGACCACCTGCCAACCACGACCTACTGTACTACTGACCTGACCAGCGAGCCGAACGCCAGCGCGCCTGTTCTAGCTCACATTTCCGCCACTACGAGCGTTATGGCGCTACTAGTTACCCCAACTGCGCCGCCCATTTGCTGTCGTCTGCTCGCTCCAAGCGGCGATGTTCGAGTAAGTATGCACTTTGTACGACTAAGAAAAGGAGCAAAAGTACGTTGATTGAGCAAAATCAACAATAATGCCGCACTGCTAAGTGACATTGTGTAAATCACGGCAGGGTAAGACGCCTGGCATACGCCTTACATTAAGTTCCCGCTTTACGCACCTGGGTGAAAAAAATGGATCAACGTATGCAGTTTCTAGAAAAGGTGAGGCTGCCCTAGTGTTATTTGGCGTGCCGAAATTGCAGCTACATGCCTTAAATTGTTATACATAGGTGTTCTGTGATTAAAGAGATGTACCCGTACATTTATTGTCACTTAACGGCATTTCCCGAATGCCTTCGCCACCGGTATCAAATTTGCATTGCGAGCATGCGAGTCAAGGGTTGCACGAAATATTTTTGCAATAAAGGCCCGAATATGACATAAAGGCTGAGGAGGCATTGCTCGGAGCTGCCTAGGGCAGCCCCCCCCCCCTCCCCCACAGCACCACACTCTTAAGGCGGGGGGAGGTCGGGGCATTCTAGTTAGCATAATTGGCTGCACAAAGATAGTGAGTAAGAGATTCGTAATCCGTCACTGATTTCAATGCTGCTATTTATTGTACCCTAGATGCATTGTACCCGATAGGTGCCGTACCAAAAGCGAGCCGCAAGTAACCAGCAAAAAGGAAGTGAAACGAAGTGCTAGCACGTAGATACGTTATATAGTCGAATTTTATGCAATAAATAAACGCTCCTCGGTCGTATACATTACGCGCGTCGCAAAGTCTATCGCAGAACGACAAAATACGAATTGGTACAAACAGATGCACCACTAAACTTTAGGCCAGATATGTGAATATATTTCATTTGGCATATGCTTGCAGGTGGTTGCCTGTAAGCCTCCCCCACTCAGTGTCTCCTCTTAGTTTATAAATCACCACAACCAGCAATTTCTTGGAACATTGTGCAGACACTAAAGTATTTTGTGCCTCTGTTATGAAAAGCCTGGAACCAGCCATGGAAGCTCGATATAAGTGCTACTGTTTGGAGAATGTGCTCATTGATTCAGCTCAAGCAGCGATTGTCCTGCCCACCTTTTTATAAGTAAAGCAAAAGGTTTATTTACTTACTTCGGCCACTTTGGATGACTGGACGATCTTAAAACAATAAACAGTGGCACCACATCCAGTGACCCAAGTTGTCTACTTGTTTGTGCCCAGACAGACAACTTCGACACTGAGTATGCGATATTGGTATGTAGCCATTCTTGACCAATCCTCCGTAATGGACATGGCAAGGTGACCACAAGAAGTATGTAGCCTTAAATATATTGAAGCTATCGCACCCCATTCACAACAGATGCCTCCGTGTCCAGCGCCCGCTTGATGGCTAGCCATTGCAACGAAGTTGCAGCCAGCATACTAGTGATAGTGTAAATTTCAAAGCCATCGCTGACTTTAAAGGTCATCGTTGGTGGTCTCTGCCACACTTTTTTATTCGCTTATTCGCACGTAGTGTCAGTCCTATACGAAAGTCTAGCAGGTGGTTAACAGTTTAAGAAAGCAGAAGCTCTCTTCAACTGAGCATGAAAGCTCACTGAAGAATTCTGACTAGCACTACCACTTCCCACTATGGTACATGCACTCTAGTGGTGCACAATACACCACATTGACATCAAGTTTTACACAGCTGCAATATTTGTATAGAGCTACTGCTGTGAGAAGCATGATGTTGCTTTAAACTTTATTACGGAAAATTGCACAACTCAGCAATGTTAGTTAATGCACAACTCAGTTATTGTAAATGCTACGGATATATGGCAAAAATTGCATCATCAGCCATGAGCTGTACACACAAGGCCATATGTAAGATAACCACAGACAACACAGAGTTACAGCAATTTTATGGGCTCCACAGTCACAAAGACTTTAAATTGCTTCCGTTCAGGGGAAGTCCCTACCATTATGTTCGGTGCACAATCTTGTAACCACGTTAAACTCTCTCTCGATTCTCAGTGAAGTATGCACTGAACTTTCCCAGAGTTCAACCAAAGCACGGAACAGATGCCAACTAGAACAAACCAGAGTGCTTGAACATGGCATGCATTTAATGGCTCTTGATTTGATCTGCACTCAAACATGCTCGCACATGCTTGTGCAACTGTGATCAATTTACAAAAAGCCAACCTCGCTCTCAAACATTCCAAGTGCAGCTATTTATTGCTTTTTCCCAGAGGGTCATAGCTGTAGTGGCAATGAAACTGTTTAATAATTAGAGATAAAACCAGTTCCCATTTTTGATGCAGATCCTTTATATGGGACTACAACCAACAGACCCTGCTTCAACACAACACTTGCATGTTTAAAGCACAACGCCGACCCTTCAGTCATGGCAACTGGACCATTGGTGACCTCTTGGAAAAATGCGTAAACATGCCTAATGAAAGTACAGAATTTTCAATGAAGGAAACGAAATATCTTGCAGTGCCAAACAGGTGCAACAGGCAATAATTGCTTAAGGCAGTAACAAATGCCTACAGTTACATTCTTCAAAGCATGCCAATGGCAGAAATAGCTACTTGTTTGTAAAAATGTAAAAACTACTTTTTCCAAAATTTTGGTAGTGGAACTGAAAACGAAAAACAGCAGCCCCTCCCCTGTCGAGGAAATAGGGGTAAACGAAGCTTGTGTGTTTCTTTAGTGTTACTAAGAACCAACTGCACTGACGAATACCACATTTTGCTCGTACCACCAACTGGTCACACGTACTGCAGCTGGCTCCGAAAGCAAAAAATGCACCTTTAGTTTTGCAGAATGCATTCATTGAAGGCCAGTAGGTGTTAATCCATAATAAAACATAGGGCAAACAACAACACAACACGGTGACAGGACAAGAGGCCTTGTCCCATCTCCTTGTGTAGCGTTTGCGATAAGCCTTAGTGTAAACCTAGTTTTGTCACAGTAGTCTGCAACATTTCACCATCCCCGGTTTATTTATTCGTCAGGTGATCAAAAAATAGATAAATCTCAAAAAATGAAAAAGTCTACATGGTGGTGCAAATCTACTTCCCCTCACCAATGACTCTGACCAAAACCACCCCAACTGCCATCACCTCCTCCTCCCCGCCGGAAACCACCACCTCGGCCTCCGCGGTGTGTGCCAAAGCTGCGCTTTTCCACAGCAAAGCGTTCCTTCCAAGCCTCGAAGCGCGCAGCCATCGAGTAGAGCTCAGTGGGGACATCTTGACTGGCTTCCTCCAAGATGCTGACAAGCTCGTGAGCCTGCCTCCAGTTGCCACGAGTTATGAGTGTGATGGCTGTGCCTGTACGTCCAGCTCGACCCGTGCGACCCACACGATGGACATACTCTTCCACGTTACGAGGGAAGTCATAGTTGAAGATGTGCGTCACATCTTTTATGTCCAAACCTCGTGCGGCAACATCGGTGGCAATCAAGATGCGCACTCTGCCATCCCGTAGATCTTCGAGTGCTTGCTCGCGGTCGCACTGCTCTCTGGATCCGTGGATAGAATCGCAGTTGATGCCGGCCAGGACGAAGTCGCTTGCCAGGTGGTCCACCGTGGCCTTCCTGTCTACAAAGACTATCACTTTGTCTTCCGGCTGCATAGAGTTGAAGAAAGCGAGAAGCTGCTGCCTCTTTTCCTCTTCCTCGCACAGGATGATCTTCTGTGTCACTGTGTGCACTGCAGCGAGGTCCAAGGAGCCAACAAACACCTGGAATGGGTTTGTCATGTACTTCTCGGAAAGGCAACGCACACCCTCTGGCCAGGTGGCACTAGTCATGACCGTCTGTCGGTCAGGCCTTATGTCCAGCATCACCTTCCGGATCTGTATCTCGAAGCCCATGTCCAGCATGCGGTCCGCTTCGTCCAGGACCAAGAAAGTGACAAAGCTGAGATCGATAATCCTGTTCATGACGAGGTCGTTGAGGCGGCCGGGTGTCGCAATGACGATCTCCACGCCAAGGTTGACGGTCTGTATCTGCTCTCGCCGACTGCCACCGCCGTAGATGCATACGCACTTTATCCCTCGGTAGTGGTATTTCTTTGCTTCCCGCTCAATCTGCTGGGCAAGCTCACGCGTCGGAGCGAGAACCAGACACGTCGGACCTTTCCTCTCATCCCTCGGAACAGGCTGACTGTCGATGTGAATCAAGGCTGGCAGCAGGAATGCCAGAGTCTTCCCTGTACCTGTCTGTGCGACTCCGATGAGGTCTTGACCTTGAAGCAGGATTGGCCAGGCCTGGCTCTGTATTGGAGACGGTTTTGTGAACTTGTTGTTGTAGATTTCACCCAAGATTTCGGGATAGTTTGAAAATGCCTGCTCGAATGTTGTCACGGGGTTAGTTGCTACGTCTGGTGGCGGCTCTTGTTCTGGGCCCAAATACTTGACAACTATATTACAGTTGGCTGCCCTGAAGGCTGCCGCCTCCTCAGCAGACATGGACGCAACTTGAGGGTCTTCAACATAAAAATTCTTGATTATCGGTGCGAGTGAGGCCCAGCGCTTATTTGCCTCTTCGTCGCTCTTGGCAAGCAGCTTGTCCCAATCAAGCAAGGGCCGCGGCGGTTCTTCGCATTTACTGTAGCATGCAGGTTCGAGCGGCGGTTGAACGATAGCTTCGATGAGCTCGCGGGCCTTACGACGCGCCTCTTCCGGGCCTGAGAGCTCTATCTTTGTCTCCCAATAATCCGTATCGTCTTTCTTCACGCTAATTCGTGCACCACTGGCATCCTGGAGCTCGCGTACTCTGGTGCCACCTCTGCCTATGATCTTGGCGACATCCTGAACGGGCACCGAGACAACTTCAACATCGGCGCGGTGGACAATCGTGTCTATTAGTTCGCGCGCCTTGTGACGCGCCTCTTCAGAACCCAACAGCTCGATTTTCGTGGCCAAGTAATCTCTGCCGTCTTTCCTGACCCAGATTTTCGCACCAGTGGAATCCTCAAGCTCGCGGATCCTGGACCCACGTCTTCCAATTATTCGTCCTATGTCATTAACCGGCACCGAGATCACTTCAGCGTCTGGGCGCGACGCATTGGGTCGTTCATATTTACCCCGGCCACGGCCCCGAGCAGACGCTGCGCCGCCGAGGTTGCCTCCTTCGCCGCAACGCGTGGGTACTGAAGTCGACTGCGAAGACTGAGGAGCGTAGTCGTCCTCGATCCACTCGTAATCTGCATTCTTCGAAGCGGCGTCCATAGCAGGGGATACAGCGTTCCCTGGCCGAACGATGTTCTTCGAGCGACGCTCGTCAGATGTAGCCCTTGTGGACAATGGCCGTTAACAGCAAAGTACGATAGGCCCGTTCAAGATAAAACCGACCAGGTGACAACGAAATTTTTCCAGTAAAAAAAAAAAAAATTCTGGACACTTGCGTACAGGTGGACGTAGACGCAAAAATTAATAATGGAACTGGGCAGCGCAGGGAGCTGAGCGCATATCCGCGCCGACAAAAGGTCACGAAGAAATAAATTTGTATTAATCCGCCCTTCTAATCACCTTCGTTAGCACCCCATACGTAACATGTACGTAATCACGCCGCGGACGGACTACATTCAACGCTACAACAGTGCAAAATACTAGATAGTTGAGAAACGTCATTCATATCAATTCGCCAAATCTGGGCACTTGCAGATGTGCACGCCGCCACCAATACATCTTTATAAATTATAAATCAAAACATAAAGGGAATAGGTGAGTTTAATTACGCACCATACGTGGCGCTACAACATTTTATTTGTGTTCCAATTCTGGCCAGCATCGGTACAGTGTACTAGAAGGTTTTATATTCTATTCTAGAGTGTACTAGAACATGGAGAGTGCCCGGAACGGCTGCATTTTCAATGCATTGAAAGTAGAGTGTACTCGACAATGGTCTAGTACACTCTAGAGTGTCTAGACACTCTAATTGAAAGTCACGACCGGACTCGACTCTCCTCCGCGCTCCCAGGGAGCTCCCAGGGAGCGCGGAGGGTGGAGTCGAGTCCGGCCGTGTTGAAAGTGAAGCCAAACGACCATAACGCCGCTTGGGGCGCTGCGATCGGTAGCACAGCGCCCGCCGTGGTTCAGACGTGTCTGCTTCCCACGCAAAAAACCGGGGTTCGAATCTCGGCAGGAGACCAGGTTTTTCCATTCTTTTTACTACTTCATGCGTTGATTTTTTAATCTTTATACTACTGCTTAACACTTGCTTCCGTTGCTATGCAATGCAACAAAAAGTCAAGCAGAAGCTGAAGGAATAATAACAAAATAACAATGTTTTGTGGTGAACGATATAGGGTGCCTCGATGCCAGCGCCGCCGTTCAGGTTTGACCGCACCCGCGCTACGGTGGCTAGAGGGGTAGGTGTGCCGACCGGCGCCTCTGCAGCGTAGTTCACCGCTTCTCCGCGTCATGACGCAAAATTGGCGCTGCGTTCAGTAGAACGGTTCCGCAGCGCGCGTCGTCTGCTACAAGGGGCTGGCGGACTGGCGGCGACCAAAAAAAATTAAAGCTCGTATTGGAATAGTTGTATGTCGTCTGTTCGTGTCAGTTTCAAAGGTGAAGAGCTCCGCATCTCTCGTACTGTTTGTAAGTTCCTAACGCGCTCAATCCGCACGCCCGCTCCACACGCCTCCGCCCTCTTGCGGACGAGGGCGGAAGGCCAAAAGGCGGATCGTGTCGAGAAAGTCGTCGTTCGCTGCATCCGCACGAGCGGATTGCACGCGCACTCCGATTGGACCACGCGGTCTGTTGACAGCTGGCAACCATTCGGCAGAGCAAAGTGTTCAAGGTTGGCAACTACCTTTGACAGCAGACGACACTGGCATATTTTTGCAGATGCGACTTCAAGTTTCCGCGTCACAGTGAAAATGCGACTTTAGGCTGTACATTCTGTTCTGCATCCGCATGTGTTGCACTGGCGCCGTCATCGTTGTTCGAAACACCGCACAATCATCATATCTGCGCCACCTTTTAAATATGTATTTGCAATCGCATCATGTCGCAACATGGGACGTATTCTCGCACTATCACTTTCAGTGCACGCTGCCTTCGTATTGAGCAAAACCTCTCGAATCATCCAACGTGCCGCGCTCTACGTTACGCGAAAGCGATAGTATCGCCGAGCGATTCTACCGAAATCCCCGTGTTCGCCGCGTTGCCGCAGTTTTTGTAGTGCTAGTGACAGTTCGCAAGAACGCGGAACACACGCACGACCGTCGCGGAATACAGCTGCGTAGGTCGACAAGACACCCCTCTTTACCAATGAGCTCGCGTGAGGCTCCGAGTACAGCTTGCTCATATGCTTGCATTGCTTGTTCATGCTTTTTTTTTTTTTTTACTCTGCCAATTTTAAGAGTGTGCACATGAAAAGTGCACAAAGATTAAGCAGTACCATGACAGGCATGCTCCCTCTCTCAGCCATGGCATCAAACAAGCATGATCGACTTGACACCGTTTGATGCTGTCAGCATCATACATGGGTGTTCTATTTTTATTATTTTACCCTATATCAAAAAAAAATAAGCTTGCATAGGATGCACATGATCATTGAACTATTGCAAGCTATACTCAGGTTATTTGAGTGAGTTGGGCATGGGCTGCATGTTATGTAGTAACAACCTAGCTAGCTCATTCACAGCCATATTTTAAGAAAATGAAAAAATCCATAGCATAACAGACAGCTGGCCAGTACCTGTTTTCCATCCGAAAGCAAAGCTAGATTATCAAGTGACTAAGCTTCGCAGTGAGTGCAGTGACCTCACGTTGTGTGAAAAGGTTAATGTAGTAAGTGGGTTTGTGTTTGTCTTTCTTAATTATTGGCTGCATGACAATGTAGTGAAGGGTCATATGGCACAAGACAGGACAGCTCAAAAAAGTGAGGAAACAATTGCTGCCATTTTTTATTTTCATAACAAACCAACAGATGGTTCTTTGGGTTCCACACTTTTTTTTTAATACCTGCACCGCCTGAAGACATTATTGCTGGGGGAAGAATACATAGTATTTGCACGAGGCCGGCATGAAGCAAACAAACTACTGCATGTGCTATTACACACCAACAAGAATAACTTTCTTTTGTTTTTTCTTTCTTTCTTTCTGCAGTTTTATGCGCCAAAACCAGTTCTGATTATGAGGCACGCCGTAGTGGAGGGCTCTGGATTAATTTTGGCCACCTGGGGTTCTTTAACGGGCATTACAACGCAAGCACACGGGCGTTTTTGCTCTGCGCCTCTATCGAAATGCGACCGCCACGGCCAGGATTCGATCCCGCGATCTCGTGCTCAGCAGCGCAATGCCTTAGCCGACTGATCCACCACGGCGGGTGAAAACAGAAATAACCACGCACACTGTTATACATCTAACAAAGCTTGAAAAGCCACTTCAGTTCGGCATTCAGTAATTTGTTCTGGCAGTTGATTCCACTGACTTATGGTGTATGGAAAAAATGAGCCATTAAAGACATTCATTCTAAAATTAATTTCCCTTATTTTTCATTGATGATTACCTCTTTGAGATGTAAAGTGAGGGAGCAAAAGGTATGTTTCCCTGCCGACTTTAACCATGCCCCAATAAAATTTGGAAAGCATTTCTAATCGCTTTTTTTTTCTGTGCCTGCTTAATAATTCCATTCCCAGCCCATCCATAGGGGTAGTGACACCTAGAAGTAAAGTTATAATTAGTAGAAACAAATCGAGCTGCGTGGTTTTGTACGAGTTTAAGCATATCAGAAAGGACTTTAGTTTGTGGGTCCCAGACTGGATAGGCATACTGCAATATCGATCTTACATTACTAAATTGAAGTAGTTCTCCAATTTTGGGAGCTGCTGTCCTGGAAGTTACATTTGACAAAATGCGGCATTTTGCAAGCTGCCGCTGTTACATATTCATGCTGCTTAGTCTAAGTTAGGTCGGACGAAAAATAAACCCCAGAATATTTATACTCACCCACTAGCGATAGCTGTATAGTATGTAATGTATAATCAAACAGGTATGGATTACGTGAGTAAAATAGACTAACAAATCAAAGGTGAGTAAGCTGAAAGCAACTTTGTATGTGCCTTAGATAATCTAATCCTCCTAAATATAGCTCCCCTTATTATCATGTGCTTTATTTACTACTTATTCATTATGACGCCTGAACTATACAGTGCCACCAGGCACTGCTGTATTCCTGCAGGCATGTTAGAACAGCTTGGCTATGAAAAAACATCCCTTTCCATCACTGTGAAATAAAGGTAGTGCACATTTGCTGTCAGAATATGCTTATAAGCATAACTACCCAGGATTCGAAAAAGCCTTTGAAATGTAAGGGTTGATGCTCAGCTATGCTGGTGTGACATCTTACATTTATAGTGTAAGACCACATCGATGGACAGGAGGGACACAACACAAATATTGTGTTGTAACCTCCCAGTCAGAATGCAGGTAGTCTTCTGTGGTTTTAACGGTGGTTCTTAGCTACAAAAATGTGAAGAAATCTGTAAATTCAAAACTGTTTTAACTAAACTTAGACACCATTAAAAGGAACATAACACTCAGGTGTACATTTTTTGGTCACACCAGCTCTTTGTGCTGCACGTCAAATATGTATATACACATACTGTTACAGGGAGAAAAGACGCTTGACAATACATTTACAAGATACATACAATGGGCAGAAGACAGGCATACAAGATGAAGCCTGTGCGTGCAAATAACGGCAATCGTCGTCTTCGTTAGTCCTGTCATCATCATTTGCTACTGTAGTGCCTCATAGCATGATCCCCGGCGGCGAAGGCGCTGTCCCGGTGCTTGGTAGGTTCGAGTGATATCGCTTCAGTTGAGCAACGTGAACGATACCAGAGGAGGATCACGGTGTGTACGTATCGAGAGGTTGTATCTCGTAGGTCACGTCTGTCACTTGACGCAAGACACGGTACGGGCCTGAATAGGGCGAAATCGGATTCTCACAATGACCAACTCAGGATGCTGATTTACAAAGAAGCACGATGTCACCAGGGTGAAAGGGGGCATCGCGGTGACAAGTATCATATATGCGTCGTTGCTTTTCCCGGGAGGTGGTCAGACGCAGGTGTGCAATCTCACGTACCTCTGTAGCTCTAGATATGGCATCATGGGCATATTCTGATGTTGTATCGAGAACGGCTGGGAGGATCGTGTCAAACGGTAGTATAGGGTCTTGTCTATGCCAGAGAAAAAATGGAGAAAAACCAGCAGAGTCATGGCAGGACATATTGTAGGCAAATGTGACAAACGGCAGAGCGGCATCCCAGTCACAGTGGTCGGTAGAGACGTACACAGCGAGCCACTCTGTGAGGCTGTTGGTCTGAGGATGATATGCCGTTGTAAAGTTGTGCTTTGTAGCGCAGGTGTGCAAAAAAAATTATGGGGTTTTACGCGCCAAAACCACGATCTGATTATGAGGCACGCCGTAGTGGGGGACTCTGGAAATTTGGACCACCTGGGGTTCTTTAACGTGCACCTAAATCTAAGTACATGGGTGTTTTTGCATTTCGCCCCCATCAAAATGCGGCTGCCGCGGTCGGGATTCAATCCCGTGACCTCGTGCTCAGCAGCCCAACACCATAGCCACTGAGCAACTACGGCGGGTCGCAGGTGTGCAAGATGTCCTGGACAATTTGTGATAGAAAGTAGTGGCCCCGGTAAGTAAGGAGTTGCGGGGAGCGCCGTGGTGAAGTATCACAACTTCGAGAAGGAGGTCAGCGACGTTGGTTGCACAACTGCTAGGGAGAGCCCGCATGATCGCCTACCAGGTGGTGTAGTCCGTAGCAACTGCTATCCGCTTGTTCCCACTAAGCGATAGAGGAAAAGGGCCAAGACCAACCCGAAAGAATGGCTCAGATGGTATTTCAATGGGCTGAAGATAGCCAGCTGGTAAGGATGGTGGTTTTTGCAGTGCTGACAAGATTTACAACAAGCAACGTAACAAAATGGAACGGTAAATATTGGGCCAAAACAAAAAATGCCGAACATGGTCATGTCTTTGAGACTCCCAGATGACCAGTGGTAGGAACATCATGCAACTGTGTGAGTACAGTCTCACGCATGTGCTTGGGGACTACCAGCAGCAGTTCAGGGCCATCAGGGTGCATGCTGTAATGGTACAATATGCCATCTTGCAGCACGAACATACGCAATGAGGGGGAACTTGTCAGGTCCGTCCGGATGAGAATGATGTCTCTCGGGTAAGGGTAACGCCGCTGCTCATTTTTGTTGTCGCCAAATGCGGTAAGCACGAGGACAAGTTGACACGCCAGTCTCAGGAAGGTCTGCTGGGTTTATTGGATGACGTGACAAGCAATCAGCGACCTCATGGAGTCGGCCGTCTTATACACCACTGTGCAAGAGCACTCCGATCCCACCGATCGAGACATCCAGCTGGATCTTTTAAGGACGAAAGCCAGCATAGGGCGTGGTGATAACCGTGAAAGGCCGTCCATACAGGTAGGGGCGAAATTTATCCACTGCCCAAACGAGGGCGAGGCATTCACATTCGGTGATTGAGTAATTGAGTTCGGCTGGTGACATAAGACAGCTAGCGTAGGCAATGACACGGTCGCATCCGTGCTGTTGTGCCAAAACAGCCCCGATACCATGGCCGCTGGCATCGGTACGAACTTCCGTTGGAGCGGACAGGTAAAAGTGGCCAAAAATCGATGTCGACGTAAGTCACGTCGTCAGTCCTGTCATCATTGTATGCTACGAGACACTGCAGTAGCGATATATAAGGCGCCCATACAAATAGATAACGACGCATCCACATCCAAACGGCCGGATAGGGCAAGGTAAAGGTTGCAGACCGGCTTACAAGAGGCAGGGTGAAGATTTCCGGCGCTGGAAATCGGGACAAGAGCAAACAAACTTGTGAACGTAGCTGTACATCCTGCACCAGTAATACCGCTGTTGAAGGAGCTGGTAAGTCTTGAAAACTCCGAAGTGCGCACACTGTGGATCAGCATGGAAAGCTACGCATACTTCGGAACGCAGACTCCGGGGTACCACTAACAACCACTGGCGCCCGTTGGGGTTGTATTTGCGTTGGTGAAGCAGGTTGTCGCGAACGGCAACATGATGTGCTTGGCGAGGCAACATGCAATTGCTTGGTTGCTCCGATAAACCAGAAAGCAAGTCTATAAGGGAGGCAATCCAATGGTCCTTGTGCTGCTCAGAAGTGATGGTGTTAAGGTCGAGCAAAGAAACAATAATCTCGCATAGTGAGGAGCAGGCATTGTCAGGCAAGAGACAGCGCCAGAGGGCATCGGCGTCAGAATGCTGGCGTTCATTGCAGGTAGCATTTTCATCACATAGCATTTTCATCATGGGAGCTCTACCAAACCAGTCACCATGATACAAAAGTGTTATATTTATACCGAGAAATACGCGTTTTAGAAGCGCAATTTTTGCAGCGGGAACATTTCTGTAGTTGCAGAGGCAATCGGCTGTCGCGCTTCGGTCATCTGGGCAGGGCCTCTCCTGCCTTCCTAAGTTGTACCCCCCCCCCCCCCGACTATAGAACTCGACACCAAATGCAGTCACCACATATGACTGTAGAACAACACGTGACAGAATGATGAGCAGTGGAATTCATCCTGCTAGTGTACGAAGTAGTTTAGCTGCGTTCAGTATTTCATGCTGGTATACTGAACACAAAACTGAGTTGTTTTCATGGCATAATCATCATTACCACTGTAATAAGTGATGTCAAAGGCTAAATAAAAAGCTGCTCCCTCAGGTACTGTCATTGGTCTAAAATATGCATTCTCACATGCAGGGGATTATTGGTACTCCATAAATTGGTTTACATGCAGGTATGAAATGTTGTAACTGCACCAAGTGATAAAAATTTAAATAAGATTAGCTGAACACTGCACAAAACACCTTACATGGGGTCTAGCTGGTATTACATGTCTTGATAGGAGAAGTTGTGCTGTTTTATTTACACACACATGCATGTAAACGCAAGGTACGTACACAATTTGTTTACATGTTACTGTGTG
The DNA here is from genome assembly GCF_013339745.2 of Dermacentor silvarum. NCBI lineage: Eukaryota > Metazoa > Arthropoda > Arachnida > Ixodida > Ixodidae > Dermacentor > Dermacentor silvarum. The sequence goes on from NW_023606115.1 coordinate 55,495, forward strand.
CGTGAAATGAACAGCACACCTTATAACCCCTGAAGGAGCGATATCATCTCTTCTGCTGTTCAACATGGTGATGTATTGCCTCGTGCGCAATCTGGATCAGATGCTCCGATCTAGGTTACACGCTCTATGCGGACGATATATATATATATATATATCGCTGTGGGCGAGCAGAGGTTCCCTAGGGGATAAAGAATATACGCTCCAAACCGTGGTATAGCGGTGGAGAAGTTTCCCAAAGGGTGGGCTAAAGTGCGTGCCCACAAAATCTGAAGTCATCCGGATACATGCGAAAGGTTACAAATCCATAGGGTCGATAAACATTGTGGTTGAGGGCCAAACTGTCCAAGAGGTACCCACGACGCGAGTCCTGGGTTTGTGGCTTCAGAGCGATGGGAGAGTAGCACAGACGCTCAAAACCCTCAAATCTGCAACCCACAACATAGCCCACATGATACGTCGAGTGACGTATAGAAAGGCGGAAATGCGAGAAATTGATACCCTAAGGCTCGTACAGGCCCTAGTGATTAGTCGAATCACATATGGCTTGCCATACGAAATCCTGAAAAGGGAAGACGAAAGGCAAGCCAACACAGTAATTCAAACAGCTTTCAAGGCGGCTCTGGGCCTGCCTAAATGTACCTCCACGGAGTGCATGCTAGCCCTTGGCAGTAAACAATACTTTCGACGAACTGAGGCAGACCACTCTGATGTGACAGAGGGAGCGCCTCAGCTTCACAAAAACAGGTAGGGCAATATTGGCTCGACTCAATAGCCCAGCATACCCCATTTATCTCACCAAACAGGCCGTACCTCTCCCTCCTTCAATGAGATCCAAATTACAGTAGCTCCCATTCCCATGAACATGCATCTGGAGTACAACAAGGAAAGGTGCAAAGCATGCACACAACATATTCAATCGATGTGCTCCAACAACACTACATACAATACGTACTACACGAACGCAGCTGCATATGCAGAGGCGACAGGGCAGCACTACCAAAGCAGGTACGCCTTGGCAGTCGTGAACGTGATCTGCCAGCAGCTATTAACCGTGTCGAACACAGCAGGCTCCCCCGCCTCGGCCGAAATGTTAGCAGTGGCGATCGCCCTCGCTCACACGGAGCATTTGGAAAGGGACTCTGTCGTAGTCAGGGACTGCTGGGAGACATGTCGCATGTTGCTCAAGGGGCACATGACAGCGGCTAGCCTCGTGATAATCCCTAAATCGCTCAACTACCGCCATCGCCTACTCTGGTGCCTGAGACACACGGGGGTACAGGCTAACACGTTAGCTCAAGGGTCTACTAACCGAGGGATGTCGTCCTCTTCTAACCCCAACCCCTCACACTATCCCTCACAAATTCCCATGAATTTAAATGCCAAAGATATCATTGCTCATCAGCGTAGAGTCTGCAGAATATACCCGCCTCCTCACCCACAACTTAGCATGGAAGAGGCAACCAATTGGCACAAAATACAGACCGGAGTATTCTCCCATCTAAATATGCTAAACGCATGTATCCCACTCGCTATCGGGCCAAGTGCCCTTGGTGCGGTGGCATACCTACCCTAATACATGTAACCTGAGAGTACGCTAAGCACCCTCATAGGCCAACTAACACTATCACAATGGAGCAGTGGGAGGCACAGCTCGTCCGTTCCGACTTGGCAGGACAAAAGTCCTTAATTAGCCAGGTCAGGCAGGCAGCAGAGGCCAGTGGGGCCCTGGACTCAGGGGCTCCAACTACCACTTCTTAAAATGTTTTCCTGTCAAGTAAAGTTCTATATATATACACACAATCAAGACATCAATACATGTCATTTTTTTCCACCGGACTATTTCCTACTAACTGTGGAATTATTTCTTTTTCTAACATGCAGCAACTTTCTTTCTTTATTGATTGCATGCTTAAGTTAAGCTCATGTTGCTAATCTAAGCTGGGCTTGGGTATCATTTCCAGAATATGATTAAATAAGGAAGTGTCCATGTGTATGAGCCTGAAATTGATGGTTTTAAATATCTTATCTGGCTGGGATTCATGTAAAAATAAATATGCAGGCCACTGACTAAAACAGTGTGGCTAATATAATATGGGGAGAAGACATGCAGGCAAAGTCACATTCTTGCCAGTAGTTTGTCCTCATTAACTGGCTTCGATCACGTAACTAATGCCGACATAATTGTGAAAATTTTTGTTCAGAATATTCTCATGACAGCCAATAGGCACCTTATATTTTGTTATAACAGCTGAATTCTCACGTGCAATGCACTGTGGCCATGAACAACCTAAAGAATGACAATAAGCGAGGCACCTCTTTCCATTATCTGGCAGCGCAGCTGAAAACAGTTCAGTTAATGAGTGGAATCATGGCCTGTACAAAATAAAGATCAGTGAGATGGCCACTTATAGCATCCAACATCCTACACCCACGAATAATAGGTAGCAGTGTGCTTACAGCTACATAAAATTGCACCAGAAAAAACACCAATAGACATACATTGCAGGCGCAAGTCAGTTTAAGGCCCATTAGTTGGCAGTGACTATTGGCAGAATCATCAAGAGGATAGAACCTACAGCACTTCCCAGGCAGATTATGCTGGAACTAGTAATGAATTTTGTTCGCATTACACTGAAGGCCCATGCCAAAAGGGACGACACGAACTACAGAAAGAACTAGAGTGGATCTACAAAGTAACAGCGAACTTTACTTTAGATTTTACTGCCTGCATTAGTACCGGGACTACGGCTGAGAAAAAACTGTCGGCAAAATTTCTTTCATGTGATTCTGCTGGCTGCTAGCAGAATATATTATATATCACCACACCTTTGCTCAGACCTACTTGTTTATTTTTAGATGTATGTTGCTTTTTGTCAGGAAACGTTAATTTGTACATAATCAGAAGGAAGCATGCGCTTCTTAACTATAATATATTCATCTACCATGCCACTGGTTTCTTCACAAAGGGACTCTACTCTGTGCTTGGGTACCAGCAAAAGCCGGACAGTTTAGGATCTAGTGTATGCAACACACTTGTATCCCCCAAATATAAAGCTACTTACTTCGTGCAATGTATAAATTCCTGCTATTGACACTACTGTCCACATAATAAAAAAATCAAGGCTGCCCGAAATTTGCATTCATGGCATTAGTGCCCAGGCGTGTCCACATTTCAGGACAGTGCAGTATGTCTTGACGTATGTAACTATTATGATGTTCCCTAAATTACCCTCACCGATAGAAGCATCTTCAAAAGTGCAGTAAGAACTTTTGAAACAAACGACACATGTACGAAGCTGAAAGAGCGGTGTGATAGGGCTTCTCTATCGGGGTACTACACAAGAAAATGCGATCGGCAACACATATGCACAGTCTACTTCTGAGTATACGCACATCGCATAAAACGGGCACTTTTACACCTAGTACAGCTGCGACACATGAATATCCCGATTGGTATCTTGCGAACACTCCGTAACAGCAACAACACAGCTCGAACGTGGCGGTCACCACGGCGCATAGCAGGTGGCAATACGGCTCGCGCAGTATAGCACACGAGGAATGACAGCGATACCGAAGCAACAAATCTTATCGCTACTGGTCTTGTCATCACTTCTAAAGGTTAGAAAGGACTGGCGTTCACCACTTCGCGGCAATAAACCGCATACACAGAACACATACAAGTCGCGTACGCTGGGTACGCCGATCGGACACTTTTAACTTCGCCACCGCCCTGAACATGTGTCGTATACTCAGAATACACGGGTACGTGATGGCCTTCTCGTTTGCAATGCACACGCGAAGCACGGCACAAGAAATCACGAAGTCGACGGCTTGAAATATTTCTTCCGACGCTCGCGCAAACACAACACACTTCCTCCGCTCCGTCTGTTTCTGTCGGCGATCGCCCGCACTGATGAGGCCTAGGAGGGTACACCGGCTTGCTGCCTTCGATGACTATCTCCGTGGGTGCTGGATAACTCTAGTAAAGATCACAAGAACGAGAAAAAATCGACTGTTTCTGCCGCGGCTGTTGCCTAGGCCTCGCGTCACCGCTTCGCTTCGCTTCGAGCAAGCGCCATGTTTGCCGTGATGACGTCCTCCGCCGTCCGCCTCGTACCAGCCAATGAGAGACGAGCAGGCATGCGGATGGAAAAGTGCGTCCGCCCGTCCAGACGATCGGACAGGCTTCCGTCCCAGTCGGCATGCATGCGGAGCGGGCGTGCGGATTGAGCGCGTATGGGCCATAAGCGATGTGGAATGTTCCAGGTCGGAAAAATGACCGGCGAGATTAGCGGTGGTGTTGCTCCACCAATCAAGACCACCAAGGAGACCTACTGCTTCGCTCCGAACTGCAAGTCGGGCTCTAAATTTGTGACAAAGACAGCGGAATTGTTCCACTGTCTGACAGCGGAAATGTTCACCCCGAGCTGCTCAGTAGCTTGCTCAGTATCGGTACGGTGGCTAGATTGTATCGGCGACGTTAATGAGCAAGCGGTATACCGAAAAG